>NC_136709.1:4849747-5132850 GCF_947650265.1 Symphodus melops
CCATCTTTCTAATGGTGGGCCCAAGGAGGACAACTGTCAGTGGATAAGGAGGAGACTGCTACACATGCTAAGAAAGGAAATCGGTACAAAATGAGAAGTCATTGATGTGTTTTTTACCAATGTTTGGAGTGTGTTTGTTTTTTAAGTGCAGGTGGAGTTGGGTGTACAATAATTACAGACAAAATGTGGAAAGCATGCAAAAACAAGTTTGCACAAAGAACAATCACAAGATGTTGAGAAAAGCTGTTGTTGATCACTGAATAACCGTATCCTTCTAATTAGACTGTCTTCTTTTCTTTATTATTTGACAGGCAGGACAGTTTTGCTCTAAGTTCTTAGTAGTAACTGACCACTCTGTTCCAATTAGAAAGTAATCTATCGTGGTTATCCATTTGACTGACCAACGCAGTGCCTCCTCATGCATTTCTGTCTTCTGATTGTACCCTTAAAACAAGCTGATAACTAGGCTAACGGGCATAGCAAAAAATAAATAACCATAATGAATGAAACAATTAATCAAATGCAACTTTGTTTTAGCATTTTGAGTCCCATTGCCTCTTTCAAAACATTCTGAACGTTAACAGGGTGCTGACATGCTGGTTCCTTGTCTTTGTCTTTCATAGAGAAAGATGTTCACAAATGTGTCTGCTTTGTTTAATCATGCTCGAATGTAAAAAAGAAAGCTGAAGCAATGCTGTCTGTATAACAATCCAATCAGAGACATTTCTCCAAAGTTTTTTTTTCTTTTTCGCTCTCTGATTCTTTCTCTCTCTCTCTCTCTCTCTCTCTCTCTCTCTCTCTCTCTCTCTCTCTCTCTCTCTCTCTCTCTCTCTCTCTCTCCGAGAACAATCCCTCATTGATCACAGTGTACAGCATTGCCCCTTTCTCTGATGGATGCCGGTGTTTGTTATGATGTTGGCATACCACAGGTGGCAGAGTTCATGGAAAAGGAGATTCTTGAAATAGTCAGGCAGACTGTGCGGCTCTCCAGAGATGTTTCAGTGTTTGTCAGTATGTTTAAATGGTTGTGTGTGTGCGTTTGTAAGTTAAAGGTGAGAGGAGCTGACGAGGGTTAGCACACCACTTATTAGAGCAGACTGTCATCTGTGAGAGCACATCTTGTTTTATGTGTGCTCTACCAAGTGCCTATCACAGTATGGCTCATTAGGCGAGTTGGATGCAATGTTCAGGTGTGTGCGTGATTCTGTGGTCATGTTTGTGTGAGTGCATAACAACCCACTCATATTGATCAGGTGGGCTGAAGTGTGAAACCAACCACACCCTAGGGAGAGAGAGAACATGCACAAAAATTGGCTTTCTTCAACACCAGAAGCAATAGTGTCAACAAGTCGAACGTTGTTTTTCACATGAGGAACTCAAGAAAAACATTGTTACAGCATTCTGACTCCTTCCTTCATTCATTTCCCTTTAACTGAACTGATTGCCATCTCAGAGTAACCCATTAAGTACGGTAAGATTTACGACTTAAGCTCTGTTTGGCTTTAAAGGCTTTTCTGCTCTAGTGATGGATTTACTTTAACAGTCTTAACTCTTTTTTACCTTGTTGGGTGGTGAAAATACTGACTTGAGGGATCAATTTACTCCTGCTGGATGGAAGCCAGACACAACTCCAGTCCCCCCACAACAGTTTTTTTACAGTAGGAGTGCATTTGCAAAGACCAGGCTCAACTCCAAATAGTTTTTTCTAACCATAGCAGGTGTCTTAAAGTGTTTTTTGAAAGTATAGCTGGCTGTAAATTGACTCTGCTGGCAACAAACTCAAAAAAGATGTTTGTAAGCGAAGAGGAGCTCAGTATGAAGTACTGATGTTGGATTTCATAATGGTTGACCTTGCAGCAGACCAATTCAAGGAGCTCAGAATAACAAATATTATGTTTGAAATGCAGTTCAGCTAGGTTTCCAGCAGTAGTACTTCGATAAAAACTAGGAGGAAGCTGTGAAAGCTCAATCTCTGTCTGATGGGCTGCACCTTCCCAGAATTTTGTTTCAGGAATCAGCTTTTTAGACTCTCTTACCTATTATTGTTCTTAATTTAGTTCTGAAACTCCAGATCCTGCTTTAGCCTTATGTAATTATGTTAAAGGTACACGTTTATTAGAATAAGTTAGCTAAAGTTAGCAGCAGCTATGAAGCTCAGAATGCATCCTCGTGTTCGAGATGTTTGTTTTTTCAATGAAGTCTTCTGTATTTAGTTATAGAGGGCAAAGATATCTCTGAGTAAAATCTTATGAAATATAATCTCTAAATGAATGAATCCTAAATTACATTAAACTCAGTGTCCACTAATGACATTGCAGAAGTTCATCTTCCAGACCATCTGAAAGTAACCTCTGCAGATACGTCCAGGTTTAAACTTTCAACACTGAACAAAAGAGGATGATTATAAGAGTAGTTCTGTAAATGCATCAGCTCTCTTTAATAAAACCATCCTGCTTGGTTGATGATGTAGCCACAACAAGAAAAGGTTCATATATTTGATGTCAAAGTGCATGCTCTGTTTCTCTACATAACTCGACAACGATGAGAACAGTGTGCACATTGCCATTCTGTTGCTCAAAGCAGCCTTCTGTGGTTATTTTCCTCAGTCAGAGAGAGTGGATTTTGGTGAGAGATTCTCGTAATACTGGGATCTCAAATCCAGGGCTTCAACAGTAATAGGCTCTGCACAGCAGGCTACTGATGCAGAATTTTCGAGCATCATCACTTAAAGTTGCAGTCCTGTGTCCTGTCTGTTGCCATCTCTTCTCTTTCTTGTGTATCCTGCCACCATCAAAAAGTAGCTTTTCAATTATTTCATCTCAAATGGTTTAGTACACCAAGCAGCAAAGTGAGCAAAGTGCAAAGGGAGCATGTGAGCTGCTCTGTTACCTGAAAGACTTTGACTTCAGCCAGTGTCACATTTACAGCCCTGCTCTGAAACGAATGATGAGTAGTTAAGAGCCGAGCAGAGGGAGAATGATCTTCTTCGCTCCCCCAATGTCTTCCCCTCTGCTCTATGTTCACAAGCCTTGAATCAAGATTTAGTGCTGCAGAGTTAAGTCCATCCACGTCCATCTGACAAGACTAATCTTGTGCTAATTACAGTGAAAAGAACTCCAATTAGCACTGACACATGGGATTACAATGGAAACGAGGAGAAATGTTTGTCACCTGTGATCCTGTCACTACGCCCGTGCTGCAACACACTGCAAGTTGATAGTAGCTGCTCCTACAAGTGGTTCAGTCTTACAAATATAATACAACGTTTTCATATCAGGTTATTTGGTTTGAAAATTAAGCATTGTGAAACTTTAGTTGGGTCAACAAGGAGACAAATAGACTTATAATGAACCTATGTTGCTCTAAGAAATTCACCCTTTGTTCCACCTTAAGTGTTCTCATGATGATGGTAGGGATGATATTATAAACAATTGAAAAAATGAGTGGCTTTGAACATTCTCTTGTCATTTCTAAGTAAATAAAACCAATGTTCATGATTATAGTTCGTAATATTCCACCTCAATACTGGTGCCAGTAATGCGGCTGATTTAGCCCTATATATAATAATTGATTGCCTTGTTTAAAGACGTTCTAGCCTTTTGTTTTGAAAGACAACTGTGCATTGGGAAAAAAAAAGTTTTTTATCTTGTGGGATGTTTGGATGTATTGAAAACGAGTGATCTACTTTTGTCAAAAAATCCTCTGAAAAAGATTTTTAATAAACCTTCTTTACTTCATTGTGGAGCTCTGACATTCTGTCCACAATAGAGCAGATATTGCTTATATTTCCATTTAAGTGCAATACTGTATTGGTCCTGAGCTTGAAAGTAAGTTATGGCTATGTTTCCTAAATTGCATGTGTAAATGAAGAGAACGTGTGCTTTGGCAGCTGGGAGCTCTATCAAGTGATACATGTATGTTTTCCTTTTTCCTTTATATGCAGCCAAAAAATGGATTTTTCATACCTGTGGAGCTGTTGGACCTGAAGGCCCGACTCCCACTCAGTGCCTCAATTCCTACAGGAATAGCAACGTCAACGTGACAGTCGGCACCCGAGGGCCCTTCAAAGGCATTCAGAAGTGGCGAGTCCAGGAAACTGGCACTTACAGGTAAGCTTGTCGCCAGAGTAGTGTCTTTTTTTTAGGAGAGGTTATGCAAATTTACACAGTTCCAAGACAGACCATGAAAACTATATCGACTAATTCTTATGTGTGGTTTGTGAGGTGTTTAGTGAAGAGTAATTACTGATGTGTCTTCTCAGCGTGTGCTGCTGCCTGTGACAGAAGCATACATACTTGGATAACAATGTTAAGTTGCTGCTGATGAAGATACCTTAATCAGGATATCTTAATGTATTTTAGGTTTTACATATCAGACACATTTTAAAATAATGAAATAAAGAAAAACTCAACTATCTGCCTTGGTGTTATGGAACCACATCACAGGATTTGGAAATACAGCAAGACACACAAATATAAATTATACACTTTAACCTCAGAGCACACAAACATCAAACCTCACCTTTATTCTTATTTATACTACGCCCACTCTGAAACAATTATAAATCTCCCTCTCATGGGTTTCAGGAGATTGTGGGGCCAATTAGTTGCAAACACCTTGCCTCATGAGCACTCAGCTTACAAACGGTATACAATACAGACTTGCCCTCTACTTCTAAGCCATCAGCTAACTCTGTGAAACTCGCATTTATCACAACAATGCAGACTCTTCCTAACGCCCACATGCACTCCTCTGTGCATCCACAGCACATCAATCTTCCACCAACAAACATGAGAAATATCACTATCAGATTCTTGCAGGAGCGAGCAGAGGCTGGTGTAATGGCAGCTTAATAGAATGATTCACTCTGCACCTGACTCCCAAATCCAAGAACCACCCACTTCCATGTCTATGCTGGCGCCCTTTAAAACTACTATGAGGAGTTTTCTAACTGGTTATGAAACAGTCACAATTTAGTTCTGATGTTTCTATGTGACCTACAAAAGCAGTAAGCCATTCAGTGAGAAAACTGTCCATTGATTGTGTCCTTCTTAATGCCTGTCACAACTGACAACAAGTTCATTCAAATGAACACAGACCAAAGAGCCTATAGACTGATTTCTGCAGCAAGGTGTTATTATAACAGCTTAGAAGCCTATTAAAATAAAAAAAAGTTGTGTTATCCACAGACACCACACATTCATGTATCATGTATTTTTGTTGTAGTAGTTGTGGTTTCTCTTGTTTTTTGTCTCTTTTCATTTCTCTTTGTGCGAGCCCGATACAGTCCCAGCAGACGACTGTTCATCATGAGTCTGGTTCTGCTCGAGGTTCCTTTCCTGTCACAGGAAGTTTTTTCTTGCCGTTGTTACTAGCTAAATATTGACATTGTACATCAATATTGGGTCTCAATAAATGGTATCACAAATGATACAATCTTGACATGCTCTTTGTTGTAAAGTGTCTTGACATGACATTTTTTATGAATTGGCCCTACACAAATAAAGACTGATTGATTTTAGGAAATGACATTGACATTAAATGAAGCATGAAATCCAACAGAAGATAACTGGGGAAACAAATGTCAGGCTTTCCTAAATTCAGCTCTAAATAAAGTCTCTTCTGCCTGAACAGGTGTATGAAATATAGTGATATATGCCTGTCTGGGCTGAGGCAGGTGAGTGGTCTGCAGTGGTCACAGGAGAGTGGCTCGCTATAAAACAACAAACTTGTAATGTGACATTCATGGTGCCCTTTCTACCAAACTATATTATGGTGTTAGTTTAGTAATATGATCATCCTCGGGAATAACATGACAAGGGAGTCTTAAAAACTGTTTTTCTATCAACAAAATTGCTTCTGCAGAGCGGCCAAGTCTGCCACTTAGCTAGTATGTATTTCACTAAAGCACAGTTCATGATTTATACTGTTGTTTTAAATGTATTGATTTTACATTGTAACATTCACCCAATATTTGCATTGGGGCATCTTGCAAACAATGTGTTTTTTTAACCAGGATGATCAGGAAGAACACCAGGTGTATTGCTTTCGTCTACTGGGATCGCAAAAAAATCAACACTGAGTGAACATTTCTAACAGCCGCTTAAAGGCCTCAAAAAACCTCAACAATCAACACCTTGACCTCAAACTGTGCCCTGCCTGAGGATTAATGCTTTAATATCCACAGCCTTGTGCAGGGATCAATGTTCCTTCTTTGGGAATTCATGACAACATGAGGCATTTAACTTGGATTTGACTTTGACAGTTCAAACAAAAATGTTTCTCAGAGCCACAGGCCTCCCACGTCAACACAAAAACAAGCACACAGACACACACCGTCCAGCTCAGCCAAAACCCTTGAGTCATAAAATACCTTGCTCACCACAACATGGACAGGAGTTTCTAAACACATGTCCCAGAGTTTTAGAAAAACACCTTCTGTCTCCTTACTAGCTCCTGAATTGTAGTATATATGTGGCCTGTTTTTGCTGGCAGAACCCGAAAATGAAGCTGACAGACGGTCACAGAGATGAATGTGTGCTCTGCATCTCCCAAAAGCCATTAGGCAAACAGCTGAGGTAGCTACTGAGCATCGGGCAGCATTCTCTCTCTCTCCCCCTATCAAGCACCACCCGGGGGAAGAGAAATATCGAAGCGCTCCCAAAAACCAATCAAGTTGTTGTTGTTTTTTTTTCTGGCAATAAAACTGGAACATTTGAAATGACTTTCTTCTGCTAAAGTATGTAATTCAATGTTTGTTTCTGTTTGTTTGTGGGCCAGTGCAGTCAGTGTAGTCAGTGTATTTGGGTGTGCTTCAGAATACAAGACTACACTTAGTCAAATATTTGTATTTAAAGCACCTATGGAGACTTCAGTGTTTCCAAATAAATTCTGGTTTAATTTAATGTTGTGCTCTCATGAAGTTGAGAACTTTTTATCAGCCTCAGGTTATTTTCTTTTTACATTTAATATTCATAATCATTAGAACAATTATGCTACAAAATTATGTTACAAATAATTGTTTGTTGTTCATGGTCACGTTTGTGTGTTTAACCCCAGGATAACCGCCTACGGTGCAGCTGGTGGGCGGAGTGTATTGGCCATGAGCAGGTCACATGGTGTTTACATCACAGGGGACTTTCTGCTCAGGAGGGATGAGCACATTTACATCCTTGTGGGACAGCAAGGAGACGACGCATGCCCCAATGTAAGTGTTTTTCAATTCATGCGGCCAATTTATGTTCAATAAAATATGAAGACTCTCATTCTACACAATGTTTTAAAAGCATCATAGACACAAGACATGAGTGTTTTAATGCAGATTCAGTTCATGGGTCTGTTTTTAAATAGCTCCAAACACTGTAAAGGTTCAACTGTCTTAATTATTCGGAGATGGTAAATGGACCAGAGCTTGTGTAGCGCTTGTAGTCCTCTGACTACTCAAAATGCTTTTTACACCCCAGGTCACACCTACTCATTAACACCACAGTCACACAGAGGTTGCAGTGTAAAGAGTCCATCAGTATTTACAATCCCATTTACACACATTCACATGCCGCTGACGCTGCAGCGAGAGTAATATGAGGTTCAGTTTCTTGCCCAAGGACTTGTGTGCTCCACTGCAGGAGCTGGTGATCAAACCCGAAACCCTGCAGTTGAGAGACAACCGACTCTACCACTGAACCACAGCCAAGCATCACATAAATATGTATAGGAAAATCTTAGTATAACATATTTCTCTTTAATAGACCAATGTAGTCTAAAGAAGACGAAGAAAACAGTTGTCTTTTAAGCTTTGTATTTCTGTTGCTGTGCAAGTAGCAAATGTTGAAAGATTTACACTTCATAAAAGATGTTTGCGTTTACAGAGAAAGTACCGATGGACATGCAAGAAAGGAGCTGCAGGTCAGACTTGAACCCGGGCAGCCCACTTGAAGGACTACAGACATCTAATCGCGAGGCAATTAGTGCCCATGATAGTTAATAAAGTAGTTTTTGACCAAAGGAAAGACTAGATCTTTTGGTAAGGTTCAGAAATAGTGCTTTCAGGGTCAGCCAGCCATAGGGGGGAAATATGTCTGTCTTTGGCTGACAGCCGGTGGCAGACAGAGTGCGACAGTACACTTTGGGGCACAATAGACATAAACAACGGGCAGTTTGTGGTGCTAAAGATTTAGAAAGAAAGTGGTTTCTAACCACTCTGAGGTGATATTAACATGCAGTTTAATGTGCAGCAGATAAACAGCGACAGCCTGCAAACTTACTTTGGCTTTGTTCTTTTCTCCAGTGAATGTTAATATCAGTAGTGTTAGTAAGAAGAAAGCTCGGCGTTGTAAGAATTTTGCTTTGGCCCATTGCTCTGCCTATGACATAACTCAGACAGTATGGCTTTATGCAAAATATAATATACTGTAGCTGTATGTCTATATTATACAAAATTGTTTTCTGTTCCTGAATTACAAAACTTGAGGAACTAGTTTTATAAACTCAGTAGTTATAATGCAGATGTCTTCTTTTCTGTGTATGATATCTCAATAATGATAATGATATGATAAAAGGTTTGCACAGCACAAACTACTGTTGCATAATAAAAAATGCAATTTAATTTCAGATGCTCTTTAAGAGGATAACTTGTACATTTTCAAATATAAAGAAACCAGACATCAGGTAATCCTCCCACGGACCCTTTACATCAGTTTGGACACCCATGATCTAAATTGTCACATTTTATGGCCACCAACAACTGTTTTACTCTGCGATCAAAGCTCACAGTGATCCCTCCATTGTCTCTCCTAAGCGTACTTGTGTGGTTTTGCCTAAGGTGGATGTAATCCATTACGCTCTGGAGTTTGTTCACTGGCTGCAAAGTAGCTTGCTTCCCCTCACAGTTCAAAACTCTGAGACTAAAACCCTCACAATCCCTCCATCCATGAAACCATCCATCATCCCCTATTTTAGTGTTTGAAACTCACACAGAGTTGAATCAATCACACAGTAATAGTTTGTGGTTTGTATTGGTATCACTTCTGATATAGGATTTTATGGATAATACATTGTTGTGAGGGGAATCAATCTCTACTGTCTACTGTTGAACACATTAACACATTTCTATATTAAAGAGGAGGAAAATGTTTTCTATTTTTCAAATATTACCACAGCTTGAGAACAATTAGTCTTTGATTTATTTCATTCTTATTTATGGTAAGGCCTCTAGATTAACTGGTTAGCAAATTTATCTGAAAAAGAAAAGTACGAGATGAAGTGTCAAACCTCAAACAGTCACACAGTAGAGTAAACAAGTAGCAAAGATCAAGTTGAAACCACAGAGGTTATTCCAAGATGTGATTCAGCTCAAGTGCCCGATGTGTTTGGTGGCTTTGCTTTCAAGAGGCAGAATGAGAAGCTAAGCATGCAGCCGTCCACACCACTGTCATCCAGTTATTAGTTTTTAACACGCTATGTCTTAAAGTGCTCAGTGAAGACAGCAGACAGGGACTGGGCTGTTCCAAAGTGAGACTGAAGTCGTTTAAGGTTCCTCTTATTTCCCCCCTGTTCTGACAATAAGAGGCAGTTGCTCTCCAAAGGTTTGCTCTAAGGTGATTTGTGCTGTGTTTTTTCACACCTTGCCTCCCCTCTGGTGAAGGAAATAATGCCCCCCTTGTTCTGACAAATCCTCACACTCTCTGTGCTTGTCTTTTGCTTTCTCCTGTGCATACACACATAGACAGAATCACAAGAACACACACACGCAGCTCCTTGTTTTTTTCTCTCTGACACAAATTCAACTTAACAGTTAGAAGCTGCGGAGACAGAACAGGCTGGGAGGGAGAAAGAGTAAGGAAGACTCTCCCAGAACATTTGGATGCACTGCCTTTTACCCCCTGAAACTGTCAATCAAATTCACTTAAGTCTCATCCCCTCTTTGCCTTTCGAAATTTGGCAAAGACAAATGAGAGAGCGATGAGCAACTGTGAGTTTGTGAGTATGTGTGTCTGAGAGAGGTCCAGACAGAGTTAGAGGAGGAAACTCATACCCTCTCACTCTCAGAGAAGGACTAGCTCCAGGCAGTTGAGCATGATAGCACACACAAGGCAGACACATCACTTCACAGAACCTCAGCCGTGGTAAAGTCCCTGCATCTAACATCGTTTGCCAACAAAATGTCCAATTTCATTTTTGTAAAGAGGCTGTCTCTCTGGGAAACAGAGTGAGACGACAAGCTGACTAACAGGCTGTCTTTGTTGGTTAGCGTGATAAATGACATGAAACGTAATGACACTATTATCATTTTCTCTCTTTTTTCATATCCTTTAAAAAGAGTTCCATGTCAAGCTATTGTTTTATATATTAACGGAGTGTAAATCCAATGTAAAGGCCTTTCTCCCTCTGTAACCCATACCTAAAAAAAAATGTTCTGTCAAGTAAGAAGGAATCCCATCCGCTGAAAGTAGATATTTATGGAGGTTAAATAAGTGTATTTGCAGGACACTCTTGTAATTGAGATTTTAAACTCAATGATGTGTTCCTGGTCCAATAGAATTATAAATTATGACAAATTATAAGGATTTTAACAATTAATAATATCTTAATTATAGCTTGCAATGGTGTCAACTGATGTGATACAAGTTATGTCGCTGTTTTATAAAAAAAACAAAATGCAGGTTATTTTGCAGCCAATGGCATCATGTTTCTGCGACTCGTCTCAGCTGGTTATAAAACAGACGGGTGTTAATGCATCTCTGACACACAAAGGCTAACGAGACTGTTGGCAACAAGATTAAGTGTTTCTCTGTAGTTATGCGTAATGCATGAAAGGGTTGCTGCAGGAAAACACTACCTATAGCCTGTGTACAGATAATGAGGAGAGATTGAAGGTACAACTTTGACCACAGGGGGCGCTGATACTGCCACAGACTGACTCCACAGCTTTAACACGGGCATTTAACACCTGTGTGAGAAATGATGAATTGTTAGCTGTTTTCATATTCATATACTGTTTGAAGTCCTTGGATAACCTTTATTGATTGTCTAAAATATTTTTATTGTAATAAAAAAACATAACTACAGCCATTCTAACCAGCTTTAGTCACTCGGGGAAGGTGTCAGACAGACTACAGATCCACTGCACAGTCATATTGTTCTGACAGAAACATTAATCCATCTCTTTGAACAGAAAGCTTTTTTACAAAAGTATGATGGATTTACACACATGGGTGTTTCAGGCTACACAGGAAATCATTAAAAACTCATATCTCACCAGAACTTACTTTATATGAGGAACATTAGCTCTTGTGTTCTTGTGTGCATTTGGAAGTTTCTGCTCAGTATTTTTCTCACTATTATAATGCAAAAGACTCGAGGCAGCTGGGGTTTGGCAACTGCTCAGCTTTCTCATACTCAGCTGACATGCATGAAAGTTACTCTACAGTGAACTGACATCTCTCTTCCTCCCTGCAGTCCAACGCCATTCTGAATAAAATCTGCCTGGAACAGAGCGGCCCAACGGTTAACAAAACACAAGTGAAAGGCGGCGGAGGAGGAGGTGGTGGTGCTACTTATGTGTTCAAGGTAAGAAGGGGCTGAGGGAAAGATGCTCTCAGGGACAGAGGATATTTTTAGTCTTGAATTTCAGGAATTGCACAAAGTTTGCTGAGGTTTAAATTATATCAGCAGGAATATAACTATAAAATCTGTCTGCTATTTGAGTTCTTTAAAGGAATGAGAAACAGTCTTTGATCAAAGATCAAAAAGAGCTGGAGTCAAAAGTCAACTAGAAACATCCCCGAGTTGTGTATCGTTACTTTCTTCACTGAACATATAGACATACATTTACTTTTTCTGACGGAGTTAAAGATCTGAAGATTGATATCATTGTGTGTCTGTCCTTTAATTAACAAGTCATTTAGAAAGCTTCTGTTGCATAGAGGCTGAGAAAATAAACGTACTTCAATTAAAAGTAACATAATAAAATGAGCTAGTTTTGCGATTCCTCTGTTCGCTTTTAGTGTCACAATAAGCGTCTGCTTACTGTAAACCCTTCAAGGGTACTATGACACGAAGAGATCTGCTCCAGCCGTCCAGCATGTTGGAATTCATGAGACGCTGTAGACAGAAATATAGAGTGTGACAGTTAGATTCCAAAGGTGAATTAAAACAAAAAGCCCTTGTTGAGTTATAATGAGGATACATTACTGCTGGGCTGTTTCTTGGCCTAAGAGTTCAGCAAATTAACTTGTGATGATGACGGCAGGAATGTTAGTGAAGTAAGCGATCATGAGAGGATATGAGGTTCATTTTTACTCTAACAGTTGTACTCTACTCTACTTACTCTAACTATGTGATCCAGTTTGACAAAGGAGTGTATGTCCCCCTCATCATCGCTGCTGGGGGAGGTGGCCGGGGCTATAGCAGCCAATCAGAGACCCAGCTGGAGCAGATGGACTATGACCCAAGCCAACCTGGACGCAATGGGAAGTCCCACGCTGCAGGTACGCTACACAAAGCTTTGATGTGTGCTGTTACAATTTGTGTATGTGTTGTAGAGGGATACAATAGATACATCATCGTTCCTTGTTTATGACTGATTTATGTGAGTGGTTTTGAAAGAGCTAGATACAGGGAGGGAGTCATTGGACATGAGAAATTGCGAGTATGATTAAAAATGACGGAGAAGATGAGAGTAGATGACGAACACTTTCATTACAGAGAGGGTGTGTATGTGGCTTATCGTTTTCTATTTCATGATGAGAAGTCTGTGTGTATTTAGTTCTCCTCTGCATTGCACACAATCTAATAAGCTGAGTTTACAGATAGCCTGAAGTGGAAGTGTTTATTAGTATGTCTACCTGAACTTGTAAACACATTCATTTATCCTGAAGGTGTATCCTTCTTTCTTTATGCATACGATTCATAACCATTCCACCTCTGTGTGCAAGGGTGGGCTAGTGATTTTCTAAAACCACAGTGTGGACCTGGCCATGATTATTCATACGGTGCACTTTGTCCCTGATAACTTGTGGGCAGATCTATGTGCGCTTTCCCTTTAGCTTAATGTTACGCCAATGCTCAGTGCAGCTTCCATTATTCATGTCCTGAGAGTTGACGAAAAGCCTCGAAAAAACACAAGATATTGATTTTAGCATCTTCACAAAGCTAGAGGTTTACTTTTGAGGAAACTCTGTGAATGAAAAATGAAATATGCATCATGTCTTGAGGGGCGGTTGTAGCTAGTTAGGTGAGATTTTTTTTTATCCATTTGTTTGTAGCTCTCAGGCTTCAGAGGAGGAGGCTGAAAACGAAGGGAAAATTTAAATTGGCCAGCTTTGGGGATATAGGAGGGATATGTTCAAATTGTATTAGCTGTAACTGTAATCTTCTGTTACCAGGCCTCTTGTAAAGAGATTATCAGGTTTCTGTGGTACTGGCTCTAACCAGTTTGGTTCTCACAAACAACATTTCTGCAGTTTGGCACCTTTTTTCCCATCACTTTGATCCATTTAAGAAGCTGCTCCCTCTGCCTCTCTCTCTGCCAGAGACACACTGATTCACCACACAGCACATTACACCCCGTCATATCAAGGATGTGTTTTGTTTGTTGACAGGTGGAGGCGGAGGTTGGAATGACACTGCTCCTGTCAGTCAGGGCGGTAGACCGCTGGTACTGGGAGGCCAGGGGGGGCAGGCCTGTCAGAAGTTCTGGCAGACCCACGGTGGATTCGGGGGTGGTGGTGGTGGCTGCATATCTGGGGGCGGCGGTGGAGGCTATAGAGGTCAGTCCAAGAGAGACACCCTTTGTGTTTTTTAAAGAAACCAGATAAACTATAATAGATAAATTGTTTTGATGTGGAGCAAAAGTGGCGTGTGTGTTTACCACTCTGTTGAGCCAGCAATCAGTAAAATGCAACGCCCTGTTAGACTTTAAAGCTTGCTTACAACAGTTTAACCATTCATGTTTTTTGGACATGGAACTCATGTGCTTTTTATTGTATTGAAATATATACGTTTAAGTGTGAAAATAACTTTAGCTTTATGAGAATGACCATTGTTTGCTAAGCAGAATCCAGGTATGCACAAGTTAAACAACTAATGTAAGTGTTTTATGTGATAAAAGTGGGTTTGAACAGGGTCGTATTTTGAAGCATGAGCAGCTGACTGTTTGGTGAACCATCAAAAGATGCATGAGCTGTCCCTCACAACACACAGTCCCTTTTAATTTTTTTTTTCAAAGATTTATATTTGGGCCTTATGTACCTTCACTGGAGAGATAGGACAGTGGACAGACAGAGAGAGAGAGAGAGTGGGGACCAACATGTAGGAAAGGAGCCACAGTTTGGATTTGAACCTGGGCCGCCCACATTTAGGACCACATGCGCGGCACATGTGGTCCTAAATGTAAGTGCCCCACATACTCACTTTTAATCAGACCACACAAAAACTGTAGAAAAAAATTACCCCTTTCTCTCCTTGTATTACGTGTATATCATTAACATTTACATAACTAACCAAATTGATTGGTAAGAATGATACAAATTAGTGTCCAATCAGAATACAGTGGGAAACACGTGTGTTTAAAAAACAAAAAGAATGTGTAATAAAAAACACAAAGGCCTCTACAGGAAAGAAAATAAAAACAAAGAAGATTTGACTGGGCTTGTATAATTTTAAAACTGTTGATGTATGTGATTATGTTATTGTTTGGTTCTCACAATATACAGTATATACCTCTTGTAGACTATTTATTTCTACTGTTTTTTTAGGTGGTAACACTTCTATAGATAACAACCCAAAACATGACGGTGATGATGGAACGTCCTTTCTGGGCCCAGAGGGGAACCCATTCCTCTATCCTCTGAAAGGTAATGTGACAGAAAACTAGGAGGTACTCACTAATACAGACAAATTCATCAGCATCTATGGCCTCAAAAATATGCATTCATCAATTAATATGTTTGTAGGTTACAGTTTGTTATTAATGAACAATGATAAGGGATACAGTTTTTGATATTGACATTGTAAATAAGTTGTTTGTTGTAGTTTGTCTTTTACAAGTATTCACAGCTCATAACTAACACACATCTGTGCTTCTGTTTGAGTATCCTCATGCATCATGACATTTTAAAAATATAAAGTAGATACTGGCCGCCATGGAAGGGTGAGAGCCTTGATGTTTCTTATCTTTCATGGAATATGTCCAGATTATTTTATGTATTATTACACCTCTTCAAAAACAGGAGGGATGCTCTGTAATCCGTCTAGTATCCATTTATTGACCAATCTGCTCATTCTTTTTCTACATATAAACTTGACAGGCACAACTACACAGTCAGACAGAACATTTCAGCTGTACAGATAAGACTGTTGACCATCAATACATTCATCTTAGAGTCCCTCTTCACTTAGCTCTCTGCTGGAGAGATAGGAAAAAAGGGGAAGATGGGAAAAGAAATTGAATGGCTTTTTTTTTTCAAATGGTCCTCCAATGGGCTCCAGTAAAGTACGCACTGATGTCTCTTTCCCATTGAGCTTAAATCGAGGTGATGCTGTCTGCTGAGAAAGTGCCTCCTTCAACAGCGACACTCTTTTAACACTCTTTTCACGCTTTTCTTCATTAACGTTAATTCATTTCTTCCTGTGAAAAACAAATCTTTAATATGATTTTTTCCACAGACTTTCAGTGATTTTTGTCCTAAATTACATCCTGCTGCATTTTCAGGATATTTTTAAGAGTGACAACACTTTAAATCAAGTTATCCACAGTAACCAAACATTAAAATAAAATATTTAAAACAGAACATACTCACTGAAAAAAATTATACACCTTTTTAGTGCAACCTCTGTGTGAAAAGGTCACTGTGTCAGGGAGTTATTAGGTACAACTTGGCCGTGCTGAAAGAACATGCTGTTTGTTTTTGATTGAAGTGTACAGTAAATTAGAGCATAATGTCTCAAGTGAGCATCAAGCTGTTTAAAAAAGAAGATTGGAACTTCAATTTAGGAACATAATGTCATTACAAAAAAATGTTTACAGAGTAATGAATCAAGTAAGAATTATTTTCATACTGGAGAAACAGATCACATGCTTAAAATGTTGTTATGTTTGCTAAGCCTGAAAGCCTGAAGTATCCTGTCATTAAATTATCACTAGGCCTGAATGATTGACATTTTATACAGGAGGAAATGTCAAGTCATACCATTTGTAATTTGACCATGTCAAAGATTATCTTCCATTTTAAGGTCAGGTGTAAGAGCATCGTGGGTTGACGTTATAATCACGAATGGCTACACAGGTAATTCCTTTGCTGCTTGAACTGCATAGGCACGTTCTGGAGCTCAAAGCAGAACAGCAGGTGGAGGATGAAAACCCTGCTGAGTGCACTGAAACCTCAAAAAGGATAAAAAAACATTCTATTAAAGATGAAAGAGGCAGCGGGTTGGTAATACAGCAGGCTAATACACTGAAAACAGGCTGCCTCGAAACCAGGGTGTTGGAGAATAAAACTTATCGTGTTTTGGTTTATTCAGGAGAGTGATAATACATTTTACTGAGTGCATTTTGCTGAAAGACAAAATCAGGATCTTCATTTGCATGCCATTCTTTTTGTTAAGACTCGGATTCAAAATCCACAAGTAATGACAGTTAACTTTCAATTTAGGTCATAGTTCACATGCCCAAAGCTTATTACTGATGCAGCTTCATGAGAAGCAAACAAGACCATCAGCAACGCAATTTATTGATTCTGATGTATTTATTTTTAATGCCGGAAATTGCTTACGTAAGGTGTCAAGGTAAGTGTTTAACAGCAGACATTGTCACAAGGCAAATCAGACTAGAACAAAAATATACTTTTTTTCTGATTGATCAAACAGTCCATCAAAAGTCCAAATGAAAAATCCAACGGAAAGAGGAGGAAAGGAGTCACAACAAGGAAATCAACTGGGAATAATCAAAGGTTACATATTCAAGTCAAAATACAGGGAAAACAAAGAGCAAGAGTTTTCATTAAAATGGACACAATGGAGACACAGGAACGACATTGAAGTAAAGTTACATATGGGATGCATCGGAGATCACATGCTCATTCCCTATTAACCGTATTTTAAATTATATACAGTGGACTACATAGGGCAATCATTTTGCTCAATTAAAAAAACACTTCAGACATTACTCATTCACTCGCCGGCCGCCAACAATGACTTCATTGCTGTCGAATAACTAAAAAAATGCAGCTGAAGGCAGTCTGAGGAAAAACAAAAACAGCAATATACATTAACAGTAGAAGTTTCAGGGATCTCTGTTATGATACTTAAACAGTTAAAAATAATCAGATATAAATTACTTTGTTATTAAATAATAATAATGAATATTTAAACATAATCTCACAAAAATATTTAAACTGCAATGCATCATGGTACATACTGTTGGGTACAAACCATTAGTTGTTCACTACTTTTTCACAGTGCATTCTGGGATACTTCTCCAGCTTACTTAGTTGAAGAACTGTGTTTTTGGTAGATATCTCCTAAAGGGGGTTGGAGTAGAATTTTACCGACTGCGTCTTAAGATCAACAATAACTCCAAATCAATATGGCAGTAAACATCTGTACTTGAGACATTAGTATTCTTCCTTTGAAAGCTTTCTTGTGTTTCTTGGTCGGATGGACGTATTTGTACTTTTAAAGCTGATGAAAAAATGATGAGAGGAAATAGATTGGGCTAATGAGTGCATTTGCTTTGCTTACTGAACAGCACAAGCACAGACAGCCAATGACTTATTCATGTTAGATTGATTTGTTGACACTTCCTGAATTTTACAATTAGGATAATTGGTTTCTTTATATCTAAATCAAGTAATGGAGGTTGTAAAATGTTTTTAAAACAATTTACGAGACTGAGTTGTTGCGGGTGGAGGGCAACAAGTCAGCTGGATTTCACTCCGGCCAAGACACCTGCAGATTGTTTCACTTTTAACTCTGTGTCCTTTAGAATCAGTTAATTCATCTGGTTTTAGGTAGACAGAAAATCTGCTCACGCTCAACTCTCCATATAACAAGATGAGCTGCCCTGGGTTCATTCATCTCTTTCAGGGCATTCATACTGCCAAGTGATGGTCATGAAACAAACTGCCAAAAAAGCATAAAGAGAACAGTTCAGACTGGTGTCACTTTGACACTCTTTCACTGATAACTGAGGTGTCAACATATATCTTTTTAAATTAATACCATGGCCGAAAACAATGGTCAAGTGACGAGAAACTTCAAGAAAGTTGTCGACTGGAAACATCTAAATGTCCTGCCAACAGCTTGCACTAATGTGCAAAAGGTTTGCCAATGGAAAGTCAAAGTGTCTTTAAGGGGACATACTGGCCTCTTGTAGGTGATTTGATGTGGTGCAGAAACAAAATGTACTTATAGTAAGAGCATCATGTTTAACAGCAACATGTGATTTGACTGACAGATTCTTTTTTTTTATTCTTTTTTTTTATTTATTTGAACAGGGCAGTGTACAATATACATTAACCTCAGAAAGGAGAGATGCATTGTACCAGGTTGTAGCACTTGTGCTAATTTCCACCTGCAGTCCCTGGGCAGGCTGTTGTTAACATACAAAGTATGTACACTCCAAAGGCTTACAATGCATTTAAAACTATCACATACACACTAAAAACATACTGGATAAAAAGAGGTACTAACTTTCACATACAAACGAATTACTGAGACAGGACAGCTCTGACAGACCTCTGCACTGTAGGTCAGATCATCTTAAGTACACGCACTGGTTCAACACCTCTAGTTAATAGCATGTTTTCACTTAAAGACTTGGAGGTGAGAGTATAAACATGTGATGCAGTCCTTACTTGGGATCTTTTCTAGTTGATGATACTGCAGAGATACAGTATATAGAGAGATTTACTGAGAGACTAATCAAATGCTTTGGTATCCTCTCCCCTGTGTGTGTGTGTGTGTGTGTGTGTGTGTGTGTGTGTGTGTGTGTGTGTGTGTGTGTGTGTGTGTGTGTGTGTGTGTGTGTGTGTGTGTGTGTGTGTGTGTGTGTGTGTGTGTGTGTGTGTGTGTGTGTGTGTGTGTGTGTGTGTGTGTGTGTGTGTTGATGTCTGAAGCTATGGAGGGGGATGGTGAGGTGATCATCAGTCCGGTGCAGAACTGCAGCCACTGTGAGAGCGGTGAGTGCCACGAGGTCAAGGACAAAGTCGTCTGCTACTGTGATGAGGACCTTATCCTGGCACCAGATGGGGTCTCCTGCATCAACGAAACAGGTCTGACACACACACACACACACACACACATCTGACATCTACTTTGCTAGTTGTAATGAAGAACCATAATCTATTTCTCTCTTTCAGACAAAAATATGTGGGATAAATAATCTAATTATAGAGATGAGTTAAACTGTGTTTAATTGTACCTGTAATAGACTGTGGGCTCAAAGAATAGATAATGAGTTAATCTGCTAAAGTAATTAAGCCTGGGAGGCTCTGCACTTTATTGAATCTTTATCTGAGGAAACGTTTTTTTAATAGTGTCTTAATCATTCTTAATAACTTTCAATCCAAAGGATTAACCACATGTTAAAACCTTTACCAGTGTTAGCCGCTGTTGAGACCTGTTCTATGAATTGTTCTTCATCTCTGTGCTGCATTCAGATAAGAGTTCTTTATCTTATCATGTCAAGGATTTAGGGTAGAATGACACTTTACTGGGGATTATGAGTACGTCTCATTATGATGTTGATGCACCTGGCTCTGTAAAACATGACATGAAATCTGTTTCCACTCCAGGGATCTCCCTTCTACTAGGGGTTAAACTGTGAGACAGAGCAGTAGACAAACCTCTGTGGATGTCGAATTGCCTTCTCAATTATTGTTTGTAATCTCGGAATAATGAGGTCATGAATGTAGATCTAAAATGTATTCATATGGCATGATGTCACGTTCTAGTTTGACACCACGTAACAGGGCTATTACCATCTCAATATTGTCTTAATGACCTGGAGTGTCTCCTTGCGCAATAATTTACAAATCTGTTCCCTGTAATGACAAGGGGTGGATAATTCTATGATGCTAGGTGATTAAAGGTCACAATTACAATAGGGTCTCTCACGGTGTGCAGATTTGTTCCTCAGCTCAGACGAGTAAAATGAGATCTTCTCTCACACTGAAAAAGGGTTTGACATTCAGTAGCCGTCGCTGCTCCTAAGCTCTGTTGTGTCATCGCTTTCACATCATTAATTAAGTTGGGGATCAGAGTGGCGATGTGAATGTTAATACTCCTCTGAGGGAGATAACAACTGAGAAACACGGTTGTTTCCACTTGTCTCGCAGAGGTGTCCCTGCTGCCTCCCCAGCCGTCTCTCTCCCACCTGGCACTGGGTCTGTCTGTGGGCACCTCAGCACTCATCGCCGCCCTGCTGCTCGCCGTGTCTGGAGTCATGATAAGTAAGTATTGACATGACATGTCTCATGTGGAACTGAAGAAGCCTTTAGGTTAAGAAAGTCTCAAAGTCCTCAAGAGCTTCAGTGACGTCCAGCTTGTTTAATGTTTAGATAAAAATCATTACTAAATAGAATCCAACTACTGCAAAGAGTGCAACTCAAAACAATAACATACTATTATTTAATTAGTTTAGTTAAGTTAACCAGTGATCAGATTTTAAATCTGACGGGTCAGGAGATTTTTATTATCATAAAACAAAGTGTGTTTCAGGGGAACATCAGCCTTGTTAACAACACTGATGCTGATGGAATAGGATTTCCCAAGAACCCCTGATGAAGGAGAAACGAGGGCAAATCCAAAATGTAGCAACGCTACACAATAACACTGATCAAAACAGAAAATGAAACTGAAAGAGTGTGAAAGTTGAACTTCTTAATACTGACCATAGAGGGCCAGAATGTGATGTTGAAAGTCTGAGAGTTTCACATTACATAAGTACTTTACTGCATTCCTCACAACAGACTCATGTTCAAACTGTAACACACAAACACACACAAAGTTCTGCAGTGCCAGGCCTGGTCCCTGTCAGACAGCCCTCAGCAGCTTGTTGTCAGATCGGGAAGTGATCGCCACGGCCGGCGTAGACATCCGTCTGCTCTCAGGCTCTTACAGCCAGACATATTCACTTATTGAGCCATCATCTCCTCCACACACACGCCCACGCTCACTCTCACACTCATGGACAAACACACACATCCAGACTCCCACCTACACTCTCTACGCACACACCAGTAGCCCAGACAGGAGCTGAGGAGTTGTGTGACTACAGCTGTGATGAATGAAATGTGCTAATGATGGATTGCTGCTTGGCCTGCGGCAGACGGCCCTCATACATTAGACAGCACTTGGTAAATAAATAACTCCCCAACACACACATAAGCATACACACATACAGTTCTTCCTGAGACTAATGTGTTCTCAGCCCTGGTCCAGCCTTCCAGCTCCATCAACAGTGTGGTTTTGTGGTGTGTGTGAGAAAATAGTGTGTACATACAAAAAGATGTTCTACATAAAGTGTTTGCAAAACAAAGGAAGGTGTGATTTTTTTCTGATCTTGTCATGTTTTTTCTCCATGTGTGGTTTACGTAAAGTGTTTTTTTCACACACTATATACAAGACATTTTCTTACAGTCTGGGTTTCAAACAAAACATATTTAAATATTTTATAGACACATGGTATAAGAAAGACAAGAATCAATATTTCACAGACACAAAGGAATTAGCTTTTATATAAAATGATGTCAAAAGGTTTCTAGAGATTAAACTAATGACTGTATGCCATGTTGTGTGTTTTCGATGAAAGCTATACATTTTTACCAGAAGATAGGATCAAACTTTTTGTTGTAATTTTGTCGTATCTCTGTAGTATAACACAATTCCTTATCATTTCTTCTAACCAGTGTACAGGCGCAAGCACACAGAGCTGCAGTCTATTCAGCTGGAGCTGCAAAGTCCAGACTGTAAGCTCAGTAAGCTGCGCGCTTCCACCATCATGACCGACTACAACCCCAACTATTGCTTTGCTGGAAAGACTGCATCAGTCAATGATCTGAAAGAAGTGCCAAGGCGTAACATCTCCCTCACCAGGTAAAAGAGGCGAGATAAAAGGTCCAAAACCAGCATTCTTAAATGAATCGTTTCATGCATCATTACAAAGACATTCATGAGCTAATCCCACATTTCTACATCTGTGGTCACATTACTGAGTCAAGAATAACAGGATCAATAAACTTGACAAATAGTGTGGTTAACGATAAATGTAATTAAAACCCTTAAATACAAACTATCTCAATTAGGTCGACTCATAAATACAGAATAGTGAGAGAAGTAGCTGTTTGAATAAAGGCTGAAATATTTAAGTTTGAAGTCTCTCAGTGAAGGGGATGTACTGCAGCAATCCCAGCAGCTGAGAAATTATTTTTGAAAGGCTTGTTTCAATTTTTAATGCATCTTTCATGTGTTTATAGTCACCCAGTTTATCATTCTGCTTCTTAATCTTTGTAAGAAACAGTTCTTGTGGACCCATAAATGTTTTTCTTTTTCTTTTCAGAATCTAGATTTCAGCAGGTTGTGAATAAAGTGAAAGGGCTCCAAGGGGAAAATGTAAAACATGGTTTGGTGTTAAAGATCACATTGACATCTGCTGCAGGACCTTACACAGACAGTGCTCATGATATGAACTTTATTTGTATAACACTGTTTGAGTAATACAGCTCTGAGTGTTTGTTGACCTCTGTGAACTTACTCCTTGGTAAACAACCATTGTTTACTTTACAGGAGAGCATTGTGGGGACAGTTATATTTATGTCATGTCTAACTCTTAGCTCCTTCTAATGGCCCCAGTCTTTAAAACTAAACTTGAATGTATCTCTTTTACGCCCCCTTGTGTAAAAGTTTATGTCTAAGATATAAACGAGATGATGAATGATGAATGTGTTGGTGTGTCTGCAGGGGTCTGGGTCATGGTGCTTTCGGTGAGGTCTATGAGGGGCTGGCTGTGGGGATACCAGGTGAACCAAGTCCGCTACAAGTGGCAGTCAAGGTGAGCTAGACTCTCAGGTTTGTCAAAGGTTAGATTTTAAGTGAAACAAACCAGGAGCTTCTAAACGTTTGGTACCTCGTCAACTATTGTACTAATAACACTTTTTATGGTGATAAATCATGGTGTTAAAGAAAAAACAAACAAAAGTCCTCTATATTTATACTCCTGTACTTGAGTTAAATTTGTTGAACATTAGAGCGTTGATAGCTTGGTGCTTGTGTATGAGTGCTTACATGTAACATAAGCACTCAGATCAACAGTGCAGGATCAACAACTAAGAAATACAAATATTTGAACCTTTCTTTGTTCCCACAATTTCTAGAGTCAACCAGGCTCTATAACAACACACAATCATAAAACATGTTTAAAAATCTCTTTCTCCAATAGACCCTCCCTGAGGTTTGCTCTGAGCAAGACGAGTTGGACTTCCTCATGGAGGCTCTAATCATCAGGTAAGAGCCAATAACAACACTCTGCCTCTCAGTGGCAACAAAAGCCATTTCTGATACACTTCTCCCTGCTGTGTTTTTGTCCCTGCAGTAAGTTCAGCCACCAGAACATTGTGCGATGTATCGGAGTCAGTCTGCAGGCCATGCCACGCTTCATCCTGCTGGAGCTGATGACCGGTGGAGACTTGAAGACTTTCCTGAGGGAGACCAGACCCCGGCTGGTGAGACATACTGCTGTGTTACGCTCACTGGAGTGCAAGCTGTTTTTTTCTTTGAGCCCAGGAACTGCAAACACAATAATCATGAAGTTAAACAGTCAGTGTTTTTAAAATATGTTCTCAGATTTTCTTTAGAAACACTGTGTACTACATTTGGCAAAATCTACGTTCACTTATATTCACTACTTTCTCACTTCTGCTGTGTGTTAAGGAGCACCCATCCAGCTTGAGCATGGTGGACCTTCTCAACGTGGCCAGAGACATCGCTAAGGGCTGCCAGTATCTAGAGGAGAACCAGTTCATACACAGGTACTTCAACAGATGGCCATACATTTAGCATACATAAGTGCCAAAACAACAAGTGTATTAGAATCAACAAACACATGGTAGGATTATGAAAACATGCATTGTATTATGTAGCTTTTTATTCCTCCTACTTAACCAGACCAGAGAGAAAACACTCCATAAACAATGTAGAATCCATATGGATAAGCACAAACATATGGAAAGCAAAAGTGCATCATAAAAAACAAAAACTAAACGCACACAGACTTCCCCACATTCATCTGCTGACTTCTTCCCACTATTATGAGCTGCCTGTATCTGTCCAAGCGTAACATATGGACTCTGCATGCTTTCTGCCTTCCCTATGATAGCAGAAAGGACAAGTGATGGGTTTAGCATCAGAGCAGGCAGATGGGGAAGCCGGCTTGCCTTTTTACGGTCTGTATCCAAGGCACAAGTAAACAGAGTGCCCCCTACACATCCATATTCACAGCCTGGTGAACCAGAGGATGTTATTAAAGAATTTTAAAATCTTTCTCCGGCAAATGTCGCCTTCATAGATGTCAAGGAGGAAAGTCACGTTACATGTCAAAATGGGTCAAGAGCTTCTCCTGCAATCAAATCAAGACAATTGATGTGCGGCCCCCCTTCATTTCAGTCCCTTTGACTTCCTGGATATTGGTCAATGACAAACGAGGCCTATTAAACCTTGTTTGCTCCAACGTGGCACAGTAAAGCCCCATCAATCCAACTAATGGCCGACTCTTCTCCGGTGGCTCGTGAGCTTCTATACAGACCGCTTTTCTGCCTCTAGTTCTGCATTAAAATTCACCCCAACACTGTCCTTGAGGTTAATTTCATTTTTTATGGAGGTATGTTTACTCAGGGTTTAGTAAAGGGTGGAGGATGAGGTAGGTTGAAGGAAAAGCAGCTGCTCAGAAAAAAAGCTGTTTTTACTGAGGGATTACAGGGCTGCATGATAAATCATTGTGTTCTCAAACTGTTTGAATTACAGGGTTAATGCTTACTGAGAGCAACTCACTGGCTCCTGTGTGTCCGTTTGTTTTTCTGTTGTGGTGTTTATCCTTTTTCTCCAACACTATCCTGTTTTTCTCTTAAAGCATTATTTCAGTATTTTAAACCTGTTCACTAGTCTTAGTGATGAAAAGGGAAAAAGTTGACGAGTTGCTGCAGTCGGCTTCAGCCGGCAGGTTTGAGACAACTGAAAGGACTGCAATACAATCTTTAGGGACAACACATCTTACAAAGAACATCCATGAGGTGCTTGGATGATCCTCTGACAACCTCAGATTGCAATTAAAACACTTAAAACACTACAAAGTATTTACCTGTAGTAACACAGCAGCTACATTTCCTCTCAACATATTTACCAACAAGTGATAAATATGTTTACCAAACATATTTATCACTTGTTGTTTCCTCCCAAATGGATTACAGTTCTGGTTCAAGGCTGCCTCAACCAGGCGCTGACCCTTGACTTTAATACAATGTCAGATTTTCCATTTGAATCTGGTGGCAATATATACAACTATAATGGTTTTATGGTTAATAAAAACCTTGCCTTAACAACATACAACGATATTGATATTCATCTTAAATAATTATGTTGGGAAACTGCTGGGTAAAGTGTCTCCTGGAGAAACTCCAAACTCGTTGTACATTTACGTTTACGTTGGTTCGGTGAACGCGAACTATAGGTGTGGAAACGCTGTCAGACAAAAAAAATCAGTTCATAGATGTTAAAGAGCAGAATTCCCCTTTAGGCTCCTTTTATTATAACACAGTCACTGTAATCACATTGGACATTCCTGAAAAAGATACTCTGTGCTGAGGAGAGTCAGGTAGTTGAATACAACCTTGGGTGCTAAAAAAGACTAATAACACACAGATTGTTCTCATAGTGCTGCAGTGAAATGGGTCTTTAAACTGCTGTTAAAAGGGACTGTAAATAAGGGTCTACAGTCTGAAGCCAGTTACCAGTGTTTAAATAACAGTCTGCTCCTATTACTGTGCTGCATTTACAGCAGCACTGTGTCCTTCCCTTAAGCTCTCAGTGAGCAGCCTCTGACATCTCCTGCTGCCTTTTAAGGCTCGTCCTTGCCTACAAGCACAAACAAACCATTTGCATGAATTCTTCTGAGCCATTAAACAAGGACTAATTGAGTTTAGCTTCTGCACCTCATGAGAAAGGCCTCATGCTGATTGTAGTCGTGCTATTATAAAGAGTATTTTGTTTTCCTGAAGCAGCTGAGATGCACCTAAATGTTTCGCTACTTTTCCTTCAATTGGAAGCTCCACAATTGAGGATATTCTCCCATAGCTGTATTGATGTCTTAGTTTACTGACTTCACTGGCTATAATCAGACTTGGGCTCAAGCTAAGTAAAAAAAAAAACTGATCTTTTTAGAGATAAACAGAAAAGCAAATGGATTCCGGAGACTTAATGTTGTTCTTTATTCAAGCTAAATTATTAAATATCAAACTTGAAGTGTGCAATAGTATTACGGGTTGAACAGTTTCAAACACTTTGGGCACGTCAAAGTGGAGCAACCATGCATAGAATAGTTCCTGTCTTAAAAAGCTCTCACTTTGAATCAGTCTGAATTATTACTTTATCCTCATTGTGTCATTTCATATTCAAGTAAATCAGAGGCAAAACATCCACACTCTGTGTTCCTATCCACGCAATAACAGAGCTCAGTGCTGCGTGTTTTTATATCTCTGCTTGTTTTTCATTTGCAGCCCTCCTCTGTCTCGTGATCTAGTTTGAGCACAGTGTCACATGATGTTATTTTGATGTTGAATTCTGGGCGTTTATTGGCCCTATTGCACCACTTGCCTTTGGTCTGAAGAGGAGCAGTGTACCAACATCACGTCTTAGGATGTTCAGAAAGTTCAATACCTGGGGAGCAGAAAATGGGTTGAATGTGGATTCTATTTCCCCTGACAGTAGCAGAGCACACTGTGTGCACTACTGTATTCTCTCAAAGATTCACCAACCCTGTACAGTGCAAATATGAATTGTATGAATTTCCCCTTCCTGCATATACAGCAGAACATTTCAATCTTTCCTGTGGATGCACCATGTGGGCAGAGCTATAAAGGCTCTTTAGGAAACTATGCCAGCTTGCCCAGGGCAACTTGATAGTTACACTGAACTTCAGATCCAAGGGGGAGCATCTGTAGGTGTCTCTTACAGAGAACTCTCCGATACATGCAAATATATGAAAAACGTATACCAGTGAAGAGATTCAGTGTGAGCCAAGAGGTGTGAATGTCAAAGTTGAAGGAGTTTTACTCTATAGACAGTTTAGACCTCACGTGTGAAATAAGCGAAATCTAGGCTACCAAACTTCTTTTTTTTTTTTGTAAAACTGACCTTTCTCTCGTCATTGAATTACTGTTTGCACATGCAGTGATCTGACAGTCTGTGTATGTTATCCTCTGCTTTTAGGGACATCGCAGCTCGAAATTGCCTGCTAACCTGCAAAGGATCGGGCCGCATGGCAAAGATTGGAGATTTTGGGATGGCTCGAGATATTTACAGGTAGGAGTCCAGCACACATCACTGATTGATGTAGGACAGCAGGTAGGAACACCTGAGCTGGCCTCAAATCAAAAAGATCTGCTTCTGTTGAATTTACATATTGGTATGAGCAAAAATAGGTTCAGGCCAAGCAAGACTGTAATACATTTCAAAACACATAATGTTGAAATATGAAGTGAGCATTGGCTAATAGTGGAACAATGAGCCTTTAGCTTCTGCTGGAAGGTCAAAATGAGGGAATGTGTTAAAACACGGTTGTGCAGCTGTGTGGTGAACTTTGAGAGTTGCAACATTATTCTTAAAGGCAAAACAATCGATTTTTGAGATTGTTTATACAAGTATAAAGTAACATCATTATAAAACATATCTCCAGAGGGATATTATTATTTTGTGTCAGAGTAAGATACTTTTTTGAAACCACAGAGCTGTTACATCACTCTTTTAAAAACAAAACAGAAGTAAAGGACAATAACAAAATCTTTTATCCTGCAGAGTTACTTGTCTAAGCTGCCTCATCCAGTTTGTTTTTAATGTCATTATGTGGAGCACAAATTGATATTTTGTATCACATTTTTAAACAATCAATAACATGTAACTACTTAACCTTTCACAGAGCTCCGGTACAGCTAGCAACCAGCTAACATGATTGAAATACGTTTTGTGTTTAAATGGACATATGACCTTCAAAATGTTATTCAAAGAAAGAGACCGTGATTGTAAGGCCATGTACTTTTCAGAAACACTTTAAAACTGTTTTTATTCTTCAACTGCTGCCGTTCTGTGGCCCCAAAAGAGTCTTATTATTCTTAGCTCAAAGTTTTGTAATGTGGCTGCCACCATTTCATGTGACACCACTTAAACGAAGACACAATCCAGCAGGGAGATCTACTGAGCCTTTCATTTGGTGAGAAATAAGAGCATATGTCACAACATCCAGCTCTCTTAACGCAGCACTTTTGAGTCATGCGATGCAAAAACACACAAGAGCAAAGTCACTCATCCAGCAGAGGATGTTGCACTAACACCTCTGGCAGCCATGTTACAAGCACTTGTTTTAATTGCTAATGTCAGTTTTTCAGGTGTCTCAATGTGATTTTGTTTTTTTTCTCTCAGCATGGAGCCCATTTTTTTTTATGATCATTGTTTGTTTGTTTTAGACAGAGGCAAGGTTGCTCTATGCCGCTACACAGTTGTTGTGTTTTTTACTACTTGATGATGTTGCCATCCTGCTGTGTGACGTGGGAGTCCTTTAGATGCTCACAGGGGAGAGGTGTCACAGTAAGGAACCAGTATATGGCTTCATGTCAGCTTTTGATACTATGGGAGGGGAGCCTGGGGAGTGCTGGCATGAGGGTTTCCATGGACTTTCTCTCTCGCACAAAAAACAACACACATACAGCAGTAAATAAAAACTACTCCAGTTATAAACTGCAAGGATACATTTGTTGTGCTTTCAGAGCAGAATAAACATTTTACCTTGAATTACTTCATTCTCATAGGAACTCAACAATGGTGGGCAGTGTAGCAGGAGGAAGTGTTTGTTCACGTCAGTCTGATGCACATACGTGCAGAAGCACTCCAAGGGAAGGCAGAACAAAAGCGTGTTATTCGATAAACACACACAAGTATCAGGCTTCACATTGTGTTCTATTATCTGTCTCCGTCTGTTTGCTGTTGCCTTTAATGCCCCTTCTGCACACTGGACTGCTCACACAAGAAACACACACACACACACACACACACACACACACACACACACATAAAACACCTATTTGTGCTATAGATTTCCTGGGACTGTATTTAAGCCTCCCTAATCTGCAGCTCAGCTTTCAGCCTGTGCTGCTGCTGTTCACAGTGGTAATAAATATGTCCAGAAAGCTCGAGCTAAAGAAGAGGTCGATCCACTGATAAGGGGATTATCAGTCTTATGCTCTACATTTCACCATCCCTCAATCCTTTCCAAATATTTCAGCATTTTGTGATGAGCAGATAACATACTGAATAGCAATGTACCAAAGTTTCATGTGCTGGGACTTCTTCTTTTTAAACAGTATTTCAACAAAAATGATTTGACTTCCAGGGTCAGAAGAAGCGGTGGCAGTAAATGTGTTCTAGGAGATTTCGGTAGCCTGATTTGTGTAAACTTTTATTGCTAAAATCAGATTTTTGAGGGCAACAAACACTGATTCACTGAGTGCACAAAGCCAGAACTATTTGATCTAATTGCAACTTTTGATACCAGTCTTTTTCCCCAACTGTTTTCTTTTTTAGGGTAGACTGTAAAATTAAAGGGATGCAGGAAAAAAAAGGGCTTGAACAGACAATCGTGGAGTTAATAAGTAGGCTTAAAAAAAGTCACCGAGTCCCGCAAAAGAATCGATGATGTTGCTCGAAGTGATGGATAAAGGTGTTGGGCGTGGACCCGTGACTACCCTGCAGTTGCTCTAAGCTAATCTGTCAAACAAATTCCACTAGTGATTGCTTTTTCTGCATCATTGATAGTGTAAGTGTAATTTACTTGGAGGCTAGCTTCTTATGCCAATAGTTAGCTAAGTATATATTACACTTGAAGCAATATTATCTGACAGCATATCATCTATATCCATCTCTGCTGACTGTTGCCCTGAAGACACACAGCTGTAGTTCAGCTAAATGAAGAGAGTCAATACTGAGAAAACCAGTGCTCTGTTGTTCCTTTAACCTCAAATATGCATTTAAAATCAAGCAAATGACAAGCATACAATAGTTTAACTTTCTTTATTTAGACATTTCTGCAACAAACTGACTTCAGCTGATTGTTTCTTGATGAAGTCATCAGGTGCAGGCAGGTAGTGCAGCGATGTACCAGTTCACCCACTCAGGACTTCCTATCGTCATCTTTATTGACAGACTTTGGAGTCCATCAGAAAAGTCCACAGATTTGAAAGTATTGAAGATAACACAATCACAAACCAGGTCAAAACAAACATATTAGCATCTCTTGATGTCATTCAGGTAAAACCACCTTTTTTTTTTTTAGCATTTATCATGTAATCTTCATTAACCTAACAACAAGATAAAGAATGTGAGAAGGGACATGTTTGTCACCAACTTTTCTTTGTTTGGTTTAGGATAAGTTCAACGATTGCGTTAAATCAATGAGTGAACATGGACTTCTGTACATGGCACAAGCAGGCTCTTACACCGCTGTAAAATAAAAATGTAGAGCAGGAGATGAGCATAATTGGTCTTCTAAGCTTTTTGTTCTTGTTGACTGTCTCACCTGCTGTGGATGCCATATTTGAGTTCAGGCTACCATAATAGTAATCTTTTTTTCCTTCTTGTCCCATATTTTATCCAGACTGTTAATGTCTTTTTATTATTTGTTTGTGATGGGTTTTTTTTCTTTTTTCTTGTATTTTCTTTTAAGCTTTGTTCATCCTGGAAACTCTAGCTGAGCACAATGCTCTTTTCTCATCCTGCTTCACACTCACACCTGGGAGCTGCTCACTGTAATTACAGCCTCCTCCTGTGCAGCCAAACGGCAGCAGCTCCAGCAGCTCACTTACTTTAATATAGAGAAGGTGAAGAGAAGAGTGTTACTCCTGTTTTCTTCCAAAGACCCAAGGACTTGAATTGGCAACCTTCCAGTCACAAGACAGTCTTCAGGTTATTACGGTCTTATTTATTATGATGGATTGCCAGGATTACAAACCACAGCTTAATGAAATAGTTTCAGTTTTAATTTCAAAATAACTTGAGGGGAAACCAGAGATACTCAGCTGTAGCAGTAAACAGAGCCAAATGCTGTTTTTTCTCTGCCATACACAGCTGACAAGGCAAATCTTGATGTGTGTCTGTTTTCTGTATGGACGAAATGATTGAGGCAAAGGAGGGGACAGAAAACCCAGTTATGTCTGTCATTGCTGTGTGCCTCGCAAGCGCAAGATAAACCAGCTAGAGACTTCCATCAACGGCAACAATCAGGCAGAGCAAACATCAGGTCATTTCTTTACTAACAGCAGGCGCAGGACGGCTTTAAAAAATGCCCCTCCGTCCTCTCTGAGAGAGATAAGATGTTCTTCGAGGATCTGTCGCAGCAACATGTTAGGAAGCTGCAAAATGTGAAAGGATCCGAGAGCTGATACAGTCACTTTCAAACACTGAAATAATTGCTGGCTGTTGGACTTTCTCTTTTTACACTATGCTTTTTAAAGACAGTGTTGTTGCCATGGGGATTGTATTTAAACAAACTGTGTGTGTGTGTGTGTGTGTGTGTGTGTGTGTGTGTGTGTGTGTGTGTGTGTGTGTGTGTGTGTGTGTGTGTGTGCGTGTGCGTGTGCATGCGTGCGTGCGTGCGTGTGTGCGTGTGCTTGTAGGGCAAGCTATTACAGGAAGGGTGGGCGTGCCATGCTGCCAGTGAAGTGGATGCCACCTGAAGCCTTCATGGAGGGCATCTTCACATCTAAAACAGACACATGGTGAGAATACGGCCCCGTGTATTACACACTTGTTTTTGTGCTGTCCACCTCCTCCCTGTCTGTCTGTTTTTCTCCTTCCTCTGTCCTTCATCTCCTTTGATCCTGAGTCATATGTTCTTTTTAATTCCCTGTCTTGTCTCTATCTCATTCTTGTCCTCTGCTCTTGTCAGCACTGATGATGTTAATAATTTATGACTTGATTGTCCTCAGTTTCACCCTCATCTTCCTTCCTCTCTAACTCATCTGTTCTCTTCTCATCTGCCTATCTCAGGTCATTTGGGGTTCTGCTGTGGGAGATTTTCTCATTGGGCTACATGCCGTATCCGAGTCGCAGTAACCAGGAAGTACTGGACTTTGTTACCAATGGTGGAAGAATGGATCCACCTAAAAACTGCCCTGGGCCGGTGTAAGTATAGATCTACACAAACTAAGTTCATGACCAAAAGAAGGCTGTGATCCCATGAGATGTAATTAAGCTCCTCCATAACATTCCCAAGAGACAAGTATGCAGAGCTATATATCGTGTAGAGACACATCATCACAAAAACACTAATACATGTAAGACATGAAAGGCTCCGATGAGTTGCTGGTATGGACACGTAAATGAGTTGTGAGCTAGAAAGCGTCTGAAACGTATTCGTTGAGATTGCTCTCCGTGCTTCAATACAGAAACCACATCAACAGTTTGCTTTCATGTTTGCCACCCAATTTGGAAAATGTCATGGAGAGATGATAGAGAGCTTAAAAACCATTCCCATATTGCAGCATATTTTTCACTCACTTTATAGATACCGCTTCTTTACTCAATTATACCATAGATATATGTTTGAGAAGAGAAGGTACATACACACACACGTTTACTGCCTCTCTTATAAACATTCGAGCCACACATTGGCCTCTCTGTGATTTCCCAGCTTTATCCTTTTGCTCCCGTTGGCTGCAGCTCTGCAGGTTACTCCTCACATCGTTCTGCAACCTGCTTTTCCCTTTTTATGAATGTGCATTTTTCATAAAACAGACTTACATAAACACAGGCCTGCAATGTTTTTGTTTTGATTCTGTGAAATTGCCTCGCATCTGGAAGCAGAGGTTAATGAAAGCAGCAGCTGCAGATAGTGTTAGTATCAGTTACCATTATAGTATTTAAGGATTTGACTTCACAGTTAGATTCTCACACAAATTGGTGAGATAAGAATGATGAATTTGTCTGGTGTTATCTTTTAACACTGGGATCATCCTGGCATTTATGAACTCAACAGGACAGACTGTCCTGTGACTCAGGTCACACTTTTCATTTGTTTTTTCTCCACCTCCGCATGGAGGGGCACAACATGTTTCGTTATGTCTATTTAGCACATTTGACCATTTATGTGTATTTGTAGGTATCGTATAATGACTCAGAGCTGGCAGCACCAGCCTGAAGACAGACCCAACTTCTCAACTATCCTGGAGAGAATCGACTACTGCTTACAGGTCATTTCACACTCTCACATCCTGCCTGGTCTGTAATCTTCATTTAGAGAGCTGTGAAAATGAACAACACAATGAATCTGCACGAGAAGAAGGATGTCTTATTGTTACCAATGTCTTCTATTAATCCCTTCAACAATGGTAAAAACATGATTGGCCTTCCCAACACTTTTTCTAAAAGAATCACACCTACCTGATAGGTATCATGTTAATGAATAACAGCTTCATAGTAAGACATGACCAAGATACTTAATGAGCCCTAATAAAAAAGATCTCCTTAAAAAAGGAATGAATGAATTACAGGTACAGATGTTAAACATCTGTATCTATAATTCTAATTATTATTATTACTATTTTCTTTAATTACCAATGATGCATTAGATAACTCGACAATATAGCTTTTTAAGCTATTGTTAGCTCTTCTCACTGAGCTGAAATGATGCTTCATGACAGAGCTTTTCATTCAAAAGCTGCTGTGGATTAAAGGAGGACTATGTAATGCATCTACTGAATTAAATCATAAAATGACTTTATATCCTCTATATCCTCAGGCATAAAGGAGACATGCCTTCAGCATGTTCTCCTAAATTTAGACTCTCTTGCAGTTTGTTTTAGACCAGAGAAGGTACTGTAGCTGGTTTAAAGGCACCTCCCACATAGATTGTGGACGCCCCTTAGTTTGCTGGAGAACAAATATACTGGTTCAGAAAGAACTGATTCCACCATCCTAAAAAGTCTCAGCATTTCTCCAATCAGCTCCAACACGTATTTAGATATAGCTCTCTCAAACATTTACATTTTGGACTGACACTTTAAACTTTAGTGTCAGAGTTTCAAACTGCTCCTTAATTTGAGGGACACTCAAACAGATTGTGATCCAAACCGCAGAGCTTCTCTGAATGTGATGTTGACATCAAGAACATATTATCCAGAAGAGTCACATTTTTAATTTGATCAACTTGTAAAATTACTGGGTAACACTTCCATCATCAATAAAGGGTACATTTTTCTGTATTAAATGATACTTAATGTTTGTTCATTTGTAATACTATAATTTGTTTTGTTCAAAGTTTATGGTATGAAACATTTATTAAATATACATAAAGGGACCATATATTTGTTAATGGCCAATAATTGGTTTGTAAAGCGTCTATGAACATTGTTTAGATAAAGTTGGAACTGAAGATATTAAAATCTTGTTCAAACTTTATAAAGACCACCCACAAAATGTTCATAGATGCTCTACACAGTATTTATGAACCATTTACTATAGTATTAATAAATCTGTTAAATGTTTCTACATGCACATTATTGATAAGGTATGATAATTGCTGTAATGATTCTGAACAATAAAAAGAGTCACCATAATAAACTGTTTACTCACAGTAAACTGTAAAACATCTGTAAACTCCGGCTGCTCTCCCTCATTCTAGGACCCAGATGTGGTGAACATGCCACTTCCTGTAGAGTATGGACCCGTCCCTGAAGAGGAGGAGCGTGCGCCTCTTCACCCAGACGACCCCTCAGCTCAGCCTGTGCTGGTGAGTGCCCAGGTGCCTGATGGGACGGCTCCTCAGCCACCTCCATCCTACCCTACAGAGGAGAGCCGGAGAGGTGGGGAGCACAGCGCCATCATGAGCACAGCATCAGAGGCTAAAGCACAGATGTCAGCCCAGCCGCAGCCATGCCTCCACCAGCACCAGCAGCCTCACACACAGACCTCTGTTGCCATGACAACCACTAACACAGTCACCTGCACAGCCACCTCCACACTTACTGCCAAGGGACCTCATGTTACCACCCACTCTGGCCCTGAAGGGGGCCACGTTAACATGGCCTTCACCCAGGGCCACCCACCAGATAAGGAGGGCCACAACGGGAAGAACACCAGTCTCTGGAACCCAACTTATGGCTCCTGGTTTCTGCAGCAGAGGAAGCAGCAGCAGCAGAGGCAGGGAGTGGTGGGTGGAACATTAGGGAGCACTGGTAGGGTGCCTGGAGAGGGGCAGGAGCATGTTGGCCGGACTGTGGCTGAAGTTGCGGGATCACTGGGTCTCCAGCACCAGCACCAGCATCAGCACAAGCAGTTCCAGCATCAACTCCAGCAGCAGCACCAACTCCAGATGCTACACCATCAGCAGCAGCAGGGTCTCTGCAGACCTCTGCTACCTCCACCCCTACCTCCTGCTGCCCAGTCCCCACTACTGTTAGACTCAGCCACCCTGCCCCCGGTTCCCCTCTACAGACTGAGACGGTTCCCCTGTGGGAACATCGGCTACGGCTACCAGGAACAAGGCATGCCGCTGGAGACCGCACACGGTAACCCAAACCCCCCTCCCCCCCAGCAGGGCACCTCCATGCCTTCATCAGTCGCCCACCAGAGGGGGGCCTCCATTCCAACCTCAGTATCCCTGGGGCGGCAGGGTATTTCAGACGACAGCCGTCCACTGCTGGTCACCATGGGAACGGTACAGGACCCCAGATTGCCCAGGATGGAGGGTCACAATGCCACGGTGCTTTAGCCCAAATGCCTGCTCAACTGGTCTTTTTCTGTCCCCGTCTTTTAAGACTGTGTTCATGACACAATGCGTCAGGACAGTAACCTTTCCCCGTCTCCCCTACCGTCCCACCATGGTTTCTTCCTCCAGCTGGTAAAGAACTCATCTCACTGAAACAGAACTGAGTGAGCCCTTCGGGCTATCCAATGAAAACCCTGGAGGTGTGTGAAACTCCAAAACGGATGCTAAAGCACATCAGAGGAATGAAACAGCTCTGGGATGCAAAATGAAGAGTGAGAACAGATTTAAGAGTTCAAAAAATGTATTTTTTCAATGCTGGAAGAATCATGACTGAAAGAGAATATTTAGAAAGGAGAGTTAATGGTACTTTCCATCTGGAAGGGATCAGGAGTGAGTACAGCGTGTTTAGTGTTGGGTGTCTTGACGACCAAAAGGAGGAAACAAATCTCTATATTTTGCCAGATTTCAGACAAACTGTCACAAACTGCAGTGACCAGTGTGACTGCAGCAACTGCAAACTTGTTTTCAGCTGCCAGCTACACGTGACTGTTCTCCTGCAGAATCCTCACTGTTCCTGATCTCCATCTTTTTGGAAAAGTGTGCGCTAAATAACTTCAGTATCAGACAATTTTTCAAGGATATCTCAGAATCTGACACTGGACTACCAGAGACATTCATACAACAAAATAAAAACACTGGGAAAAATGTGGTTGTTGATGTTTGCTTGCCTGCTCGTTTATTTATTCATTTGTTTATTTATTTTATGGAAGTGGCTCTATAAATTATTCATGAACATGTTTCAAATTCATTTACATCATATGGTTTTCACCCTAGGTTTTATTTCAAGCTCTTTGTGATATCGCTACACGCAAAAAAAAAAAAAAAAAGGACTAAGCCGTCTCAAAAAAATGATCCACTCTGAAGATCCTGAACTTTTTTATGAGGAGACTGCTGCAGGATATCATTTGTGTCTTTTAAATCCCAGCTTGCAGATAAATAAGAGCACTGAAGCCGGTTTATGACATTATTTGACAAAAGATATCACAGATTAAAGGCAAACTGAACAGCAGCTCAGCTTTTTACTGCTGCTGAAGGTTCATAATCACTCTTTGCCCCTGGTTGTATTGAATTCACTGCTGAGCAAATTCTCCTTTTGTTCACAGCTCCATTCTGCACAGTGTGCGTGGAGACATTGAATCTTTTCTCATGACTTTTTCAGTAACCTTTTATTAATTCATTTCTTGTATTTAAAAAAAGTCCTCATTCCTCTATTTTTTTGATATAGAAATAAAGTGGATATTGCTGAATCAATCTAAACCTTCAAATTGCTACAGTATCTGGAAGCACTCTACGATCCTGAATTTGCATACAGTGTTTTATCTTTTCTATTATAGGATGAATGTTGTGGAATACAAATGAGTCAGAGTGAAAAAAAACTTGCATATAAACTGCTGATCAGTTTGAGTCTCATTATGCTAATTTTCTCACAAACATGCTGTTTTCACTTATCAATGTTTAAAGTCTGTTTTGTTTTCAGTCTGAAGACAGTCTATCAAAGGCGCTGTTGATATTTAGGTAAAAAATGACAACATGCATCAGTTCATTTTTGCTTCTGCTTGACTGTATTTGGCACCATGTCAGTCCTTCAGCTGATGGGCTGTCATGTGTCATGATGCTCAGTGACTGATTCAGACAAATGGATTCCGGTGGGCCAACTCAACGAGCAAGTGAGATAATTGTCAATGAAAAATATTTTGCTTCCTCTACTGTTCGTTTGTTCAGTGCATTAACTCCGTTTTCCCTTTCCAGCTCATCTCCATTGTTTGATGTAAAAAGACAAACTGAACTGCACCTGTAAATGTTGTAATTATAAAGTATTGTTCTATGGCTCTGGTAAAAGCTGTAAATTGCCATTCAAATGACATTCGCCAAAATTAATAAATTACTATATAATAACATTTTGTGTACTGCTCTCTTTAGGACTTTTATATAAACTACAGACTATAGAAAATGTGTGTGATGTAATCACCTGCTTTGTGGTGAAGTGTTTGAAGTAGTGAGTTCAGCATTTAGTTCATCGCCACCTTGTGTCTTCATAGATACGACTGGACAGTCTGAAATCAAAGAAAGAGGAAATGTAACTCCTGACATGCAGGAAAGGAGCCACAGGTCAGACTCAAACCTGGACCACGTACCCCGAGGACCAGAGCCCCTTCAAATGGAGCACACAAAGTAACCACCAGGCCTCTGGCGCCCCACATACAGTATATAGTACAATAGAAAATAGAGTGTGGCTCCATTGTTACGCCTGTCCTGGTTGATAGATTGCCATGATGGTGACTTGTAAATCAGAAGGTTGAAACGCCCATTAAATACTGTTACATTGAGACCATAAATTCAATAATAAACAACATGCTATGCTTGGGAACCTGAAAGTAATAAATCCAGTGTGAAGTAGACTCATTTTTTATAGACATACATGTAATCAGGCAGTTTCTCACTGTCCTTTCCACCTGCTCGGCCCTGATTTTTAAAACCAAGAGTGTACTTAATCAACATCTATGAGGTAAGAAACCTTATCACATCATGCTAACATTTTAAAATTGTATCTTTCTTCAACCACAGTGATTAGTCTTACATCCCTTTATTATTCATCTATTAATTGTAATGTAAAAGCAACAAGTGGTGAAATATGCAGTATTAATTTGTCAGACTGTATTCGTTAAGAACTTCAGGTTTGACAGGCGAACACGTCAGTGTTATTGGCAGCACCAACAATAGACACAAACATGTTTCCATAAAAGCCTCAGAAGTGTCCTACAGTTTGGGCACAATTTAAAACACTAGCTCTTTTTTGCAGGAGCTATTTAAACTGCCAGCGTTATAAACCCTTTGTGAGAATAAACTTCAAAGTTTGACATCATGCTAATTCAGATCTGTCAAGTTGTCTTTTTCCAGACAAAGCCCTCCTCACCTTACTGGTTTTAAAGGCAACAATAGTATAAGTCTCCCTGACATCATCAAATTGTTTCACTTACCCTAACCATTCACCTGCTGATGGTAGAAGCTGCTGTGTAAAGTAACCATCAGAAAGAACTAATCCCATTCATACACATTCATGTGCAGCAAAGAAAGCAATGCGAGGTCTACTGTCTTGCCCAAGGACACTTTGGACATGTTGTTGCAGGAGCTGGCAATCAATACAATGTTAACCCATGTACAGGCCATTTGTGATTGCTGAACAAAGAAAAGAAACATATGAAAGAAAAATCTTCCCTTTCTCAAAAATAGAATAAAAGCAAAAGCTGAAATCTTTACAGGCGGACAAACACGGCCCAAAAACTGTCTGAACATCAGTTAATGATCAAAAACAGAAATAAGAAGTTCAAACATCTCTTTGAGCTCACAGGCATCTTCAAAGTTCGGTTCTTTTTAAATTGTCTCATCAAGTCCATATTTGACATACAGGTTTATCTATGATGGAGAACAACTTGACAGGGAAAGTACATACAGTATTACACCACTTCTAAATGATCTCACACATTGTTTTTCTGTTTTAAATGTTCTGTAACACAAGTCTTTATTATGGCACATGCCAATACAATTGTATCTGTGATAAACATATTGGCTTGATATACAGCGTATACACATCTGCCTGATGGTGTCGTTGAACAGATTTAGAGTCAGGAGTGTTTTTCAGATTTAATACTGTTAACTCATGCTATCTGGTATTTATAGTTATGGCTTAGCCAATGAGATGACCTCTGCTCATCATCCACAGAACCATCAACATTTTATTAGAAGTGTGTTTCCTGTAAAGCACACAAATATATCTATTTATTACAATAAGGTCATAATACTGGCCTCTGATATCAGCCTACAGAAACCGAATCAGTCTGTGAATTGTTTAGTTTATCCTCCATCTTTTCTTATTTCTTTCTTTTAATTTAACCAATGTGTGCACTGATTAATACAGCTTCACAGATATTACCGTTTAGCTCTCAAATATGATAAAAAAAAATTAGCCAAAAAGGTCATGTATTTATTTTTTATGTGTCTTTTCAATAATCAAAGACAAGGGTCACAATATGACACATTGGTATGGCCATCATTTGTAATATGACCACACAAACAGTGAAACATAATAATAAATAAATAAAAGAAAAGAGCATATGTACCATGCTCTTCTAAGAGAGAAGTAAAAAATAATATACACTGTAATATGTATTTATATCACAGTCATATCAATGGATATGCTGCTGTTGACGGATCACGTCTCGTTCTGATTGTAAAGACATGATTCGCAGCGTAATCATGATAATTGTAGACATCCTGATGTTTTTAAACATTACCTTTAGCTGTTGACGTCTCATGCAGCATCAACAGGGGTCAAAACATTGCTTTTCTTGCTTATTTACAAATCACAAACACCACCTGACAAGACTAAAGATCTCTGACTCTCTATGTGTTTCTATCTCTGACACCTTTACTCTTACAGTCTTGCTCTGTGTGTTTAGTAATCTGTATGTGATTGAACTGTGTTTCAATTAGTCAGGGTCCTGACATATCTCATTTCTCCCCGAGGATAAATAAAGTCTGATTTTTTAAAATCAAAATAAAGCACTAGAATGTTTGTTTTTAAAGCTAGTTTAAAGAAGCATTGTGCTGAGAATGCTTCAGAACAACAAGTCAGGATTGAAGAAAATAGATTCTGCTGTAGACTATTTCCTTACAAATACCAAAGAAGATCTTTGACCCAACGAGAAAACCAACTCCTTAAAAGGTTAGTGTAGAGCCAAAAAATGTGAAACAAAGGGCCAGAGAAGTTCAAGTTTCAGCAGAGAGCAAATCAAAGAGCTTCTAAATACGCCACTCTGCTTTGAAATGATGTCTGACCCGAGTAGTAGGACATGTTGAAACCCATAAACTATGTTTGGAGATAAGAGCCCGTTTATTTTCATCAACCCAAATGGACAAATGGTCTCCCCACTGATGTGAAGGTTCAAGATGTTTTAGTTGTTTTTATGCCAATAGTGAAGTTTTTGTTTTTAAACCAGCTTAAAGTAAAAACTAATCAGAGAGACCAAGTTAAAACATGTATTTAGGAGAAAATCAACTTTTATTACTTCTTCACTTTCTGCTGAAGCTAGTTTCGGTTGACATTTTGAGATGGATGGGGTTCACATTTGACATGACAGCAGTCCATCACAGGTTTCCATAGACCCAGTGGACAGACATGTTTGCTTTTTCGTTATCCTTTAACGATGAACATTTAACACTTTTTTTTTTGCCACATGTTAAGTATTCAATCTGGCTTGAGTTCATTCTACACAGCGCTCTGAAAACTTGATCTGTCCAATAAATGTCTCTGCTCCACATCCAGCTGCTGACGTCAGCTGTTTAAAGATTTCTTTATCCAGTCATCTTCTCCACACAAAGCAGCCCACAAAATGTAGCAAGGCATAAAACAAGCAGTGCTAACAAAGGTAGAAGTGATCGTTTGAGACACAGGCTGGTCAGAGGGGAAGCACAGAGGGATGGCTGAGGATAAACAAGGATTTTGTTTCACTCTGAGTCATGCAAAGCTTCTCTGGCGCAATCCCAGAATAGAAATATAGAGCTGGAAAGAAGCATGAAAGGTCTTATTGAAGAGCTCGTCAAAGCTTTTCCGAAGCAGTAAGAGTTAAATGCAGGATCATTTGTTCTAATTTGTGAGGAATTTTGGTAATTGGTGAAAGGTCATTAGACACCTCAGGCCACACCTACCCAGCCATACCTCACTAAGTAAAGCATCCATCAGTATGAACTAACCCATTCACACTTTCATACGCCGCTGACACAGCAGCAACTTGTTGTTCAATTGAACCATCAACCTTTCGGTTGAAAGTCAATCGCCACCATTATAAGGTAGAGATTTTAATCAGCTGAAACAGCTGAATTTTTTTTACTGTAGGACAAATCTACATGACCAGTGGCCTGCTGGTAATTTCAGGTTGAGCCGTCTGGATAAGAGGCTGCTGTCATCCTAACATACAGTGTTTGTTTAGACTCCAGTGACTGTTGTTGGTACGGCATGTCCGGAGTGTGAGGCTTGAAAAAGCTTCAGTAATACAATCATATTAAATCGATATTTCGTTTAAAATAATTACGGCTGTACGACTTTGTACATAATCCTGCCTATTACACAAATACTGAGCTGGTCATTATTGCTCATAAGCCCTGACAGGGTGACCCAGCAGCCCAGCAGGATTATCCCTGTATTGTAAACATGTCTATGTCGAGGCTGGTGCAGCTGCCAGGATTTGCTAGCGATAGCAAACAGTTTGTCAGCCGTGTCTGTGCTGCGCTCCGTCATGTTAAACAGCAGACTGGAGTCTCCCTCCATCGTCTTGCTGAGATCATTTGTCTCCCACCAGGGATGAGCTCAGCACAAAGTGCTGATGGTGCAACTGCAGTAAGCACTGAGCACACTGTGATACAGTATGTCTGGGCTTTGTTTTACTTTCTGCCTTGATCTGCTTTCTATTCTGCTGATTAAATAAACATTCAAATACAAATACGGAGGACGGGTTTGTCAGGGAGAAGTATATCCATTACAGCACGACTAATTCGGGATTTTTTGGGACCTATACTGGGGCTGGTTTTAAGGGAAAAGAACACAGATCAACAGCATGGTGGACTATTCAAACGGACCTTTTTGACTGATCTGACCATGTGACTCAGAAGCCTGCATAGAACGTTTAACACCGCTAACCACTTTAAGGTCAGACCTCCATCTGTGTCACTCAGAGTGCTGAAGAAGCTGTACACTCTGGAGTTGAGTTGGAGCGTTCTCATCAAATGACTTCATGATACCATTTCTACATCACCCTTAAAGAAAGGGAGCCCAACTTTTATCTATAAAAAAAGAGCAGAGGTCTTCCCTTTTTCTCCTTTATCTTTACTCAACGAGTTAAATCATATTGCTTGGATCAAACAGAGGAGAGAGAGCTTCATGTATGAGCTGGACGTTCCTGGAGTACTGAAGACTGATAAATACTTTTAAGGGATCTATTAACGGATTATATTTAATTGTGAAAAGCTACTAAAAAGCTCGGATAACAAAACTATAGAATCAAACTTTAGATTCAAATAGTGGATAATGTCACACGACTACTTCTTGGATTCTCAGCTACATGTGCTGAAACTTTAATGAATAATGAGATGGAGAACTTGCCAGGGAAATTACATACCGACACCATTTCCTCAAACATTGTGCTTCTGAATCAGATGTTCTATATAAAAAGTTTTTAATATGGCACAGATGTATGTGTGATAAACCTATACTGGCCTGATAATGCACTCAACAGCCAACCTATAGACACTCACCGGCCACTTAATTAGGTAAGTTGTTACCTAATTACCTTTATGCAAATACCTTCACTCAATCACGACAGCATCTCTTTGTAGGCAGGAACACGAGCTTCCATTAGAATGTGACGCCATCATGTCAAAATGTTTCCAGCACCTTGTTGAATCAATGCCATGAAGGTAAAGTGTTGTCCAACCCAGTACTAGTGAAGTGTACCTTATAGTGATGGATGATTTCATGTCTGCCTGAATCTTCTTGGAACACTACACAACAGTCAGAAGCTAACATTGGGCATCTGTAGAATTTATTTGTAGGTAATTGAACACCATTTTTGGTAACATTTAAATATGTTAATGAAGGTCATGGCGTGAACATAAACATGAAACTCTCAAAGGTGAAATGCACAAGAGACTATTTTAAAGTTCTTTTAGTCTCTATTTCCACTGACAAACAAAACTTCGGTGAAGAGACAAAGGAAAAATAGAAGTCTATAAGTCATTTCTCCTGCGGCTCATTCTTTGGCCAATGAAATACATTTTCTGGAGGTGATTTTTATAACATTTTTAAATTTTAAATTCTTTTGAAGAGTCTTGGATTGGAAAACAACTTCCTGGATCCTTCCCTTGTTCTTCTTCCCTTTTGTTCAGACTTTGAAATAACAAAGCAACAATAAGCGTAGAGAACAATTCAAAGAAGCATTCAGACAACTATTTATTCCACAATCATGGCATAATAAGAGTGTGTCACCCCCACTCAAACTTCCATTTGATGCCCAGGCTGGCGATAAGCAAACAATGCTGCTCCAGCAGAAGGCTTTTTCAGCTCTGGCTGGGAGATGAGCCCCAGAGGAATCAGATGCTAAAGTGAACAGACGTGTAACCGTTTCAAAGTGCTTGTGCCATTTCATTTTCAGTCCCTGAAGACAACTCTCCTCTGCACTTTATGAACAGTCCAAAAAACTCAAGTAAAGCTCTTTTTATATATATATTTGTACAACCGCACTGTCAAGGCACGGAGCCAAAGAAGAAACGCTCTCAAAAAAAATGGGTCATTAGAATAATATCTTTTATTCCCCTTACAAATACTGGTATTTTCCACAACATGTAAACGCATCAGACCAAATCGCTCTCACACATACAATCTTCGAATATGAATATCAGGAACTTTATTAAATCAAAATTCATCTTTTTCCCCCTGAAGAACACATTGAGACCATTCCCATCAGTGGAATTTAAAATCACTCATGCTGTAATACAACTGGGAATGAAGATAGAGAAAAAAGTGGAGTTCATCTAAAGCGGAAATTTAAAATGTAGAGCACTAACAAAAGTCGAAGATGGCGTCAGAGATGGCCTCATTGCATCTAAAGTGCTTCAATAGAAAATGCTCCTTTCAAATGTTTCCTGGTTTTTTTGCTGAACCTGTGACAAACATTTTAGTCAATCTTGGGCTCTGACCAACCGCTGCTTTTCCATCACAGGGGGTCTGAGCAGACGGATCAATAAGAGGGGGCCACTGGAGATTCTACAGCTACTGTTGAGCGCTACGCACCCTAATTGGATGCTACATGAGTGTTTTACTGAATAGAGGGTCTGTATTCCACATGCACAATCGATGGCTTGTTCTCCAGAGCTGTCCAGATGCCTCTAATCAAATAGCAGACTGTCCCTGAAACTTTTGGATGCTTGCTTATTTCCTGGGTCAAGCCACTTTAATAAAGCCTCAAAATACAACTTTGTCACATCCACAGCTCTGACGTGTTCTTCAACAGATGAAAGGATGCTGCACTATCCTGAAGAGCTGTGCAGTCCGAGATAAATGTTCAAATTCAGACTGTTTTAAATTGAAGTGTAATTATTGTGTCAGCTCTGCTGCTCAGTCAGAAGGAAAGGGTTTGAACTCTCATCCTGACTTGATTCTCAAAACGATTCAGCCTTTAAATGTTTTAAGTCATTATCTGGTGCAAGTTTCTCGATGCCATGACTCAGAAAAGGAAATCCTTCACATGGAGACATCAGTCACAGGTTGCATATTTCAAAGTAGGCGTCATAAATGGTGAATTCTCCTGTCACAACAATTAGAGATTTATCACAGTTAGCATTGTGTTTGTCTGTTCACAGTCAGCTCTGTGAGTTGTCAAAAATATCCATCTTATTTTACAGGGAAGCAAAAAAACATCTTATTAGATTTCTAAACTCAGAATGAAAAATGTCATTTTTGGACGAAGACCATTTTCTTGCCTGTTGACGTTCGTTTGACATTTCTGTTAGACTATCGAGTTGGATGGATGGCTCTGTTGTTTTCTGACTCAGGCTTTGATCGTTTCCGTTCTAAAAGTGGAGCTGAAGTTCAGCTTCTTTATGTTCAGTTTTTGTCTTTGCAAACAGAGCAGAGAAAAATAATTAAATACTGCGTTTGATTTGTGGGACAGAAAGATACTTTCAATAACTTCTGGATTATGTAAATCATGACATCCCTATAGCTGCAAACCAGAACAGAATTAAAGCTTTGAAGGGAATCGTTTGGGTTTTTTGGCCCTAAAGAAGCTTCATGATATAATGATGTAAAAATACGTTAACTACTTCTGTCGAACTGTATTCTGTCAGGTCGATAGGTCTAGTTTTTATTATATTCGATGTAGTTGACAGTTGACAGTGACCTTTGACCTTGAACCAATCTCTTGTTTAAAAGTGCCCTTAATGAGCAGACACACACGAAAACAAACATACACACGTTTGGTTAGAGAGCTACATTACCAGCTCTTGATAAACATCTGCCTTTAGCTTTCTCTATAGAAATGGTTTGTCGTGTGTGCACAACCATACCAGCTCGTCTAACTGATTCTAATTCAGCGTAATCACTTTTAGTGCAATAAGATTTTAGGTAGTGCAGTTTTTTATATTCTGTTCAGCATTTTCCCTCTGCATCCACACAAAACTAAATCTATTAGGAATTTGAGTTCATTCTATAAAGTGCTTTTTTCATATTTCCAAAGACTTAGTTTAAATTTGAGCCCTTATACCCCACCCACCGGAAGAGCATGACTAACTGCATGAATGAGAAAATTAGGATCAAAAAGACAAAAAAGTTTAAACATGAGACTTTTGCTTTGAATAGAACAACAGATTTGTCCCGACAGCCCTCCCCAATCCAGCAGTCCTCAGCTGTTTTCACTGATCAAGTGTGACCCGTTGATTCCACGGTAGGTGACGCGGCTGGGACGGACCAGCACGCCGTGGCCTGCTCGGCAGCTGAAGTAACGGCGGCCGCCCACAGAGCCGTCGTTCTTGCCTTTTGCGTTTCGGAGCTCGAGACCCAGCCAGAGGCCCGGGGCAAAGTCCGCTGTGCCCAGGTAGCGGATGAACGCCATCTCGTTGGCACTGCTGAGCAGGACCTGCATGCCCGCGTGGAGACAGACCTGTCCGTCACAGCCGGGGGTGGGACTGGACGCAGCCGTGCTCCGAGGAACACCGCCAACAACGCCGCTGTTGAGGGTGTTCCAGCGCCGCCGGTGAGGGTTGGAGCGACTCCTTTCCATATTGAACGGTCGAAGCGCGGGGAAAATGCAGCAGAGAAAGATTTATGAGAAAAAGAATGCAGTGTGAGAGGATATCTCAAAGTAAGTGGGAGATTCATGGCAGCTTGCTGTTTGAGGGATTGATCTTCAATTCCTTGTTCTCCCTCATTATAAAAACAATCATGCATTGGCTATTTAAAAAAGGAACCTTTGCTGACTAATACCAGTGCTTCTTATTACTATTGATTGTGCCACTGCTGCAGGGAATTAGGCTGAAGCTCAGGGAAGGTAAAAAGTCCCACCTGCTAACAGGACTTCTTCTGCTCGACTCCTTCGGGTTGGCTATGGCTGACGACGTGCTTAAACTGCGACGGATTGTCCCTGCAAGACAATCACAAGAGTCAAGTAGTCCCACAGCAGCTCTTGGATAACTTAGAAACTCGTATCATAATATGGAAATAAATGCAAAGATACGTTTCAAATAACACTGTGGTATGTAAAGTCAGAAGCCGTACCGCTGAAGGGATGACTGAGGCGTGAGGAGGAGAGCTCTGACAGGCAGTCGACAGATCCATGAATCCTGCGTGTGGAAAAGAGAAACGGTGGTGGAACAATGCTCTACAATCATTAAGGTTTGAGTTGTCAACCTGAGTCACAAGCGCAAGCAAAAGCTCCACTGACCCGCAGTTACTCTTGATCACACGTCAATTCTCATTCTGCACAGAGGGTTTTTCCCCCCAATACAGTGGTTGATCTGGTTTGAAAATTCATTCAATTACTGGCACATATCCAAAACTCTTAGAGGTCAAAACTGATGGAGAGTTGATCTGAGATGATCCGATCGTCTTACAAGGGAGAGAAAGTGGATTTCTGCTTCTCGCACAACAGTTTCTGTCCTGATTATTTAAGTTTCACTTTGACTATGACAACATTCGAGCTCTGAAATCCACTAAGAGGAACACTGCCAATGTCAACAAATGAGTCAAGTTGAAACATGTTTACAGTGTTATGGGATATGAGTGGAGAGGTTTTAAAAGTAAGGACAATAGGAAGTCTCCTTAGGAAAAGGAGGTGTGCTTTCCTAATGGTTTGTCGTAGCTGCTGACATGAAGAGAAAAGAGAAACGAGTTGCAGAATGGACACAATGTGAGATTCTCAGCTTTAATCTGAAGGATGTACAGACCGGCGGTGTCACTGTACAGGTGACACAGAAGCAGCAGCAGAAGGTGAAGAACTAATTATCCCTTCCAACAAAACGTTTTAATTCAATCAGCAACTCCCTCAAACCTTGAGAGCCTTTCAGCCTCTTTAATATACAAATCTTGTACTTGAGAGATGTTAACTGCTTTTTTGCTTTCACTCAGTTATGACGCATATTAAACACTTGAGCCTAAGTGCCGTTAATGAGCCATCCAATAAAAAAGGTGAACGGTTTTTTATCCACTTGCAGACAACGTGATGTAAAACACAAAAGAGATTTGGCAAGTGACTCAGCGGGTTCAAATATGTTTATCAGGCGACTGTTTCCGCATCCCATCCCTAAAAGATGTGTAGAATCAGCCACTTTGGTACATTTGGCTGATTCAACATCTCATCTGCATAATGTGCAAGCCTAATCTGATTTGCAGAAATAGAAATGCCTCTAATGGAATCTGTCTTCATTTTATACAGATTTTTTTTTTGTCCCACAAGGGGAAAAATTTGTATTCAAGCAGGAGCACACAGAAGATGAAAACTCCATGGACAACATTACTGTAGAAACAAAAAATCAAAAATATATATTAAAAAATCTTTATCTAAAAAACAAGATAAATATTTAAATTAATTATTTTCCAGATCCAGCAGTTGGTGACGCCACATGCTGCAAAAACAAACCAGAATGTTTTTAGACAAAATCAACATGAAACTACTTCTCAGGTATCACTTTAAGAAACCGTTTCCTCTTGAGTTCAGGGTTTCAAGTCTTTTTAAAGTCAAAGGACGTGGCGGTGAGGAGGTTTGCATCTTCTCCTCCTCGGCCTGCAGGAGACTCTGCGCTTGCTCAGGTTCCCCCAGGATACTCGGACTTCCTCCCACAGTCGCAACACTCTAAATGGTGACTCTAAACTGCCCGCAGGTGTGAATGTAAGTGTGAATGGTTGTCTGTCTCTATTAGTCAGGCCTGAGCTCATCTGGCCGTCTGTCAAGGGTAAGCCTCACCTCTTGACTAATGTCTGCTGGGATCAGCTTCAGCCTCCCTGCGACATCCACAAAGGATAAAGAATGGATGGTTTATGATCCCAAAACTGATAAGCAGAGGGATTCTCCATGACAAAGCTTCCTCTCTTTCAAAACACAATTAGAGGCAGGGACCTAAAAAAACACTACCTTTGCATTCAGTTAAACTACAAACCCCCTGAGGATTCAGTTTGTTAGCTCTCTGATAAATTTATATTATGAAACTGTTGGGTAAGCCCTGCGTATCCAGCTCCACATACTTACAACTGGCTCCAAAATACCAAGATATAGACCTTCAAATTCAAAGACAGCAGGATTTGAAACCTTGATTTACAAAACAGTAACACTGCTTTATTTCTTCTTAACAGTCCGTGGTTTGTAATCTACTTGAAAAAGATGAGATGTTTGAAATGTGTTTGTATCACTTTGTTGCCCCCTTGTGTAAATCTGCACACATTCAGTTGCCTCCACATGTGTGACAACAGGTCCAGTAGTGATCACACAGAAAAGAGCAAGGGGGGGAAGAAGCTTTAGCTTGTGACTGCAGGAAGGAAGCTCAGTTTTAGTTTGTCATGGGGCGTGTTTAATTAAGTGATCACATTTAAATGTGTTCCATTTGGATTCCTTTAACTGGACAGTTTGTTATTCTGAACCTTTCACATGGATGGTCAGAGTTTGTGTAGGCAGGAGTGAATGACAAACATCCACTCTGTCTTACTAGCTTTAAATACATTTTAACACCAGATACTTTTGATACTTTATATTTTAACAATTAAAATTATCAAATTCAAAATTCAGTTATTTTCTTGAAGGTGACTTATTTTAGCCAAGTAACTTTCAAGTGAGCAATCTTTACTTTAAGTCAAACATGGTTTCCAACACTACATACAACTATTACATTCTAACCTACACACAGCACATATCGCAGTCATTACTGCTAATCCATATTGGAGGCAGTGATGACTGCACAGGTTCCTAACTAAATGCCTCATTAAGAGAGAAGTCCTGCTGGGTGAAGGCCTAAGGCTTCAGGTTTGAAAACTTGGACCGTCTTTAATCAGTTTGCCCATTGAACACAAAAATCAAATATGTCAGGGACTCACACAAATGACACTGTCACAGGAGCTCATTAGTGCCCTCCCAAGTATTGATGGGAGTAATGAAACACATCTGGAGGGTTTTCAGGATTCTGTCAAATTCTTCTTTTCGTGTCTGGATAAGCAAACCTGCAGGGAATGAGTCACTATTGAATTAGAAACTCCTTAAACTCACCTTTGAACACGAGACGGAGGAGCAAAGACGCCATGTTTTGGTGGGCAGCTGAAGTACCTCACTCCTCCTACTGATCCATCATTCTTACCGCTTGGTTTGTCCAATTTAATGCCCAGCCAGAGACCTGCACAGACAATAAGACGGACAGATTTGCTTTGATCTGGTTCATAAAAATCAGAGTATTGGGGGGGTTGTTTTATGTGTTACATTTAAAGTTGCTCTCTACAATAATGTTCCCTGTGATTGCTTTGTGTTTTAAGTGAGTTTCAGAAGCACTTAAGACCTAGAATGAATCAATGTGTTATGAGTATAACTAGACTGCAGCACAGTCAATATTTTTTTATAATAATGTAAAAAACAAGAGCACTGTGAAATGTTCAGAAGGAAAGCTGCTTTTGGTACGTGGAGCTGAAGTGCTCGGTGCACTGAGGCTGAGATTACAGAGCCTCGCTCGCACTGATTTAAGAGTATCAAAGGAAAGTTAATACAGAAATCCCTTCAAACATGATCCTCATTGGTGTGAGAAACCTAAGAACTTATTCATACATGACTGAAGCCTGGGAAGAACTACTGCCTAAATATTAATGAATAATGTGATCTGCTGCAGCGTCTTCATATCTTATTTTCAAGGGTCTGCTGTTAACTTACCGTTTGCTGCTGCAGCTATGTGTGACTGAATTTATAATGTAGATCATGCCAGTAAAAAAGAAGATTTTTATTGACTTGTACATGGAGCAATAGGAGTATTGCACATAAAAATGGACCATTGTGGAGTGTCAAGGGATACAGTGAAATTGCAATTAGTAAGGTAAATTCTGTATTAAGAAATAAATCGGCCTTCCATAAATCTCATTGTTTTCCCTTTTTTCTATTTTGCATTTATGAAAAAGGAAAATTTATTAAATCGATTTTAAAAGTAAGACTGCAAGGTCAAGCTCCCACTGTCAAAGATATGGATTTTTCACTCCGTAATAATATTAAAATAATTATACAACTCTTCACATGTTTAAGAAACACATATGGCCACATTTCAAACTGCACTAATTAACATGCATGCACGTCCTGAAAGAAGCAACGGAAGGACAGCCATCATTTATTCACAGATTTTAAAACTGAGTTTTGAAGGCTTTTTAAAGTATTTTCCCAAACTCAAGGTGCCACAATCTTAATGACAGAGCAGAACCTTTTTCAGGGTACAAAGTAATAAAAGTTTAACAAAGCAAAGTCCTCTCCGAGCCTAATTTGTTCTCAACTCACTGTCGCTAATGTTTGCAGCTGATAAACAAATGTCAAATCCTTCATAGAGGGCAGTCTAAAACCTCTACGTGGCGTCTGTTCAGTCCCCGACTTCTAACGGAGAATATGAAATGATTATGTTGAGTAATTGTTGAAGTTTTATTATTGTTGAAACATAATTATCTTAAAGCTATAAAACTCCACAAGGTTTTTTTTCTTCTTTAAATCAACGCATGCACACATCATTCACATTCACCACGAGTAAGGTCAAGTTGTTTCTTATTTAAATATCTAGTCTAGTTTTTTTTTTTAAATGATGGAAAGCATTAACCCAATCAAGAGTTGATCGATGGGGAACTGTGCAAAGAGTTCTTGGTTCAAACCTAAAATGTTCACAGGGTGAATTTCAGGTTCAACGACTCACCTGGAGCAAAGCTGGTCTTTCCATAAAATTGGACCACACCAGTCCTTTGGCCAACCACCAGCACTCTCTCCCCCACGTGCATCTCGGGCCCACCGCAGACAGAAGTGTTAGCTGAGGGGGCTCGGCTTCCAACACCTGGAAGAGTGTTCAATAAAATAGTCAATATAATTATGTTGTCTATAATCATCCTTAAAAACATCTCCATGGATCAGTGAGTTAGTGTTAACACAACAGAGTACAGGACGATGTTCGTATTCACAACCTGCAGCAGGAAGTGCAGCGGTGTCAGGAGAAGAGTGCAGGCCAGGTGAGGGTGCGCTCTTGTGACCCGGGGAAACGCGCTCCCTTCGCTGCCTGGCAGGATGGCGTTGCCTCGGCAGGGGACGGGCTCGCGGGCCTGGCGGAGGCCGGGAGTCCAGCGAAGAGGATGAAGAGGACAGAGAGCGAGAGAGAACACCTGTGATGAGCGAGACATTAGAAACACAGTGAAAGGTTCATTAATAATACAATATTTTCATAACGTCGGCTTTTTCCAAAAGGACAATAGTTGCAATGGTTGTTATCCATTGTGCTTTTTTTTTTTTTAAATCACACAGCAAACACCAGAGTGCCTTCCTTCTTAATACTGAACACAACAATCCATCCAGCCAGGCTGATATGAAGTCCTCTCAAAATAATGAGGCTCAGACTTTCATTCTTCAATGCTGTTCTCCTGAGTGTGACAGCGTCTACAACACTCGGATCCAAACAATTACCACAGTTCTTCTTCAGAAATCAAAGTGTCACATGGTTTTCAAGACGGCACAGATCAAACGAGCTCAATTCTCCACAGATGGATCTCAGTAACAGGACCACAAACTAAGGGCCAAAACTCGTATCCCATCCCAATTTGACAGAATGAGATTTCACTGTTAAGGAACTATTTGAGAGTCATTAACATTTCTACCTTTCACAGACCTCAATGGGACACAAGTTCATTAAATACCAAACTCAGACACTAACTGATTCAATCTGAGCTCAAGGATCAATGAACTGTCCCTTTAATTAGTTAACAGCATATATGAATGCTGTAAGCCAGGGACATGAAACTGTGGGAGAGAAGAGAAATGGCTTCTGTTTGTTGAGTCCTGATGCGGGCTTGTAAACAATGACAAGATGGAAAAGGCCCAGATCTCCAAAAAAGTCCCTCACATGCTTTTATATTTTGTTTTGTAATAAATTAGGGACACACTTGCATGTCAGATAAATATACATACTCAGGTTGCTTTAACATATATTTCTCTAGGAAATAAACTGAGCACAGGTGGATTGTGATGTTCAGTTATTAAGATGCACTCATTATCAGAGACGGGGGTAACGAGGGTTCAGGGAGTCCAACTAAAACTTGAATCATTTCAGTTTTAACAGATGAGGTTTGATGCAGATGTGTGCAGGCTCCCTCCCCACACCCTGCTCTCTGATAGAGAGTGCATTTCAGCCCACTTCAGCTGTTAGTCTGATACCTGTCTTTGTCACTGAGGCTTCTCCCTCTGAACCCTGACTGGGACCAGGTAGACTCTTGTGATTTTCTGCTTTATGGACAGATGGAGATAAACCTTTCCACCCACACACAGACAAAAGACATGGTGACTACTCCAAACTCAAAATAAATTCATCTACAGGACAAAAGTCAACATGTTCTCAGGTGATATATATATATATATATATATATATATACACACACACACACACACACATATATATATACACACATATATATATACATATATATACATATATATATACATATATATATATATACACACATATATATACACATATACACATATATATATACACATACATACACATCAAAGTTCTACACTTATTAAACACAATGACTCATTGATGTTACAGCATCAGTCGTCCATTTTAGTCAGATACACAGAGTCCACGTCGTGAACCCGTGAGCTTGTGCCCGTGCATGAACTGTGTCGTGTCGAAGCACACCTCAGGGACCAGGAAGTGTACCGTGTTGAGAACAGATCGAAGCTCTCGCACTTGTTAAACAAAGTGGACTTGAAGGATGAAGCGTGCTTCGGCACGTATGGATTGCCTATTGCGAGTTTGCCCTTAAACAAATGAAATTAATAAGTGAGGGGAGGGAAAATAATAATAACAAATAAATATTAAATATGTTTTTGAGATACTTGAGGTGTACTCTTTTTGGCCAATATAGAACAACATACTTTGAAATATGAATCACATGTTAGGAAACCCAACAGCACAGTGATCATTCAACTGAAACTCTACCAGTCCTACCATCAATACAACATCAATACAAAGTAATACAAAACTTACTCTCATTTCTGACTTGTACATTTAGCTGAACTTTGATTTACGTTGTGACAACTAACTATGTTTAAAACAGGTGATTTTCATGTCTATAAAAGACACCATAAAGCGGTTTAAAAAGTTTGCCTGAATATTAATGAAGGTAACTCAAAGGACACGCAGCTTGTTAAGAGGAGCGGAGGTAACGTTTAAGGTAGAGGGAACGAAGCTCACTGAAGATAAAACAGGCAGGAGAGAAGAAATGCAAATAAGGGACAGCATGACTTTGTCGAGTCGCAGCCAAAACAAAAATACTTAGAGGCAATTTTCCTTGATTGAACTAAGACTCTTTAACTCACACGCACAGTAAAAACACTTAAATATGCTGAGACAAGCAGCAACACCCACACTAAAGCCCCGATGAGCGAACACAACAGAGAACAAGAAGACTTGAAAAGAAATCTGTGTACTGACTCAAATAGAAACATTTGCTGCAGAAGTAAACTGAATGGTTTTCTTTAGTTGCTTCGTATCTCTGAACGTAATGTGCTTGATCTCGAGTTGTTAATTATACATCAGTGGAATAATGTAGGCCTTTAAGATTCTGTTCTTTGGTAGCTAATTCATGAAACATCTCAAGTATCTAAACAGGTTTGAGTTAGAAAAAACATTATCCACCAATCTGTCACATTACTCCAAACTTATTAATATTTATCCCAAGAACTAACTTTATTTGGAGCTTTGAAAAATCATTAATCAGCATGTTATTGATTGCCATTTCAGTTCACATTTGGAAAGAGCTGTGAAATGTTTCCCTCAGAGGCAGAGTTGTGTCTCTCCTCTGAACTCCAAAGAGAAGACCACATTACAACGCAGAATACCAAACACTTTTGTCGCTTGACCTTTAGCTGGCAGGGACCTCCCGGCTCCATCTATCCCTTCCACAGACTGACTCTGGCTTCAAGTGACAGACTGCAGCACAGACGGGTGCTTTATGAAATCAAGCGGTGTTGCTTTGTGAGAGCTGTCTATGTTCCTGCTGCCCTTTGAGGCCTGAGCCACTGTTGGTGCACTCTAATAGGGACCATCGTGGCACTCTGCTGAGTCTGTCCCTCCTGGTTAGCAAGACGAGACATTTCCACAACGACTCGTCCAATTTTTAGAAACACATGAGCGGCTGACCCAGTGGGGAGCTAAAACACAGGTGGCTCTCCGAGGTTGGCCAGTAAAAGGCTGACAAAGGCCCTTAAAAATTATTCGATCATAAATTAGTGTGGTTCCTGGGTTGTGTGGAGGTGGCGGCAGGCACACCCTCACACACATTGCATGCCACACATAATACCCTCACATACCCCTCGTGATGAATGGCTGCCAAGTTATTCAGCCCGTCTATGCCCTGGTTATTAAACTCTCCTTAATTGGACTATCAATCACCAAATTCCACAAACCACTAACAGGTTCACTATTCCAGTCACGTCCACATCTATTGGCCTTCAAAACATCTGAATATTATACTGAAACAACGCAGCGCTATGCATCTAGAGCGTGCTGGACCCACCGAGTCTACGAAGACAAGAAGTCCTGAAAGGTATTCCAAACAACATTAGCGAGGACAAGAGGAAATGGTCAGCGCTCTAATTAGGAAAATATTGTAGAGCATTTACTTTCCAAAGCATCTGAGGAAGATAAATATGAAAGCCAAGATGTAATGCATCCTGCCAGGCAGTGACATGACTCATACTCAATAGAAAAGTTCAGAAAGCCTTTTTCTGGCACAAGAAAAAGAAGCCATCAGCTTGAGTCGTGACTCACCTGATGGCCTCATCTGGACACCATGGAGTGACTCAGTCCCCTCTTGCAAAGGATAAAAAGCCTATTGTGTCCGCAGGAAAACTGTGGTAACAGGAATTCATTTTGGTATCAATAATGGCTCTGTTCCCATAATAGCTACAGATGGGTGTTGTCTGGCAGCAAGAGATGCTGAAGGGGGAACCTGGTGCGTCTGAATGAGATACAAAAGGGGCGTAGCATAGTGTGAGGCCACCTAATCAAGTGGTGAGTGTTACTGTGGTTTTGTAAGAGCTGCAGGTATCTGTGGGCAGAGCTGCAGAGTTGGGCAGATGTGAGGATGTGTTTATTCTGCATCAGAGCATAACCATCAGTAAAATACATTTAAAATAAATACATTTCACAAAAGAGAGTTAGAAAATAAAAATATCCTGATGCTCCTCTGAACAAATGCAACCTTCCTCCTAACGATCCCTCCTCTCTTCTGTTGCTCTCTCAGCCTGCTTGCATACCTTTTCGCAGCCTTTTGTTAAAAATTTAAATCCAAGGTCTTACTTTTTTAATCCCTTCAGTATAGTGGATACTATAAAATCCCTGACTCATGGACAGACATGGTATCAACAATGTTTTTTTTCAGTAGCAATGCTTTGGTTAACCCTCGTTGACGGGTTTTATTGTTGGTCAGATCAAGAGATTTGAAGACTATAGCAGGCATTTCTTTAAGCTTTGCTTTACAGGCATCTTCTCTGGGTAGCTCGATACGATGATGATTAACTTAAAAGACTTGAGATGGGGGCGCCGGTGACGCAGTAGCACTGCGCGCGCGTCCCCATGTATCAAGGCTACAGTCCTCGTGCGGCTGTCCTGGGTTCACATCCGGCCCGTGGCATTTCTGCCACATGTCTCTCCACCCTCTGACCCTGTCCACCATCCCCTCTACAATAAAGGCTATAAAAAATGCCAGAAAATATCAACTTTATAAAAGAAACAAGACTTGGTATGCCATAAACTAACAAGGAGACGTTTGTTAATTCAAAGTAATGTCACACAGGATTGGCCGAGTTATTTGAGAATGTGAAGACAATGACGTTGTTCTTGTCTCTCTTTTGAAACAAAGGCCACCTCTTTGACTTTGTGACGTTACACAAGGGTAACAACTCTGTTGGCTGAAGGAACCGACATGACCATAAACCTGACACCAAATAACATTTAGTTTGAGCAACCAGAGAGTACTCATGATATTAGGAGGATTGGAAATTTCTGAGACTCCCAACAATTGTTTCCTCTCTATTGCCTTCTTATCTCTCGATGTGTCAATGACAACAAGGCAGAAAGGTGTAAGAAGCATCGCAGTAGAAGTGGATGTTGCTGTAATCCAGTTAGCCGATAATAGGGAAGTATTACCACAAGCACTTGCTATGTTGTTTCCAGCACATAATTCCCAAAGTGATGAAAACATGAACAGCTGTATGTCCTTTGCTTCGCTTATGTCCCCAAAGCCCTCACGAGAGTGCATTAAAAGAAAGATTTTTCAAACTACATGACAAAACGAAGGCGTCATTTATCGAAATAATATCATTACTCCCACTGTTTGTGTTTCTTTCAGTTCATTGTGTGTGTCCTGTGAAATATAAGTGTAATAACATATCCACTGGTCTCCTCCGGAGGACTGAGCATGACATTACCTGTGACACGAGGGAGCGTTTGCCCCTTTGACATCTTTCTGCAACAATGTCAGTAAAAGTTCACACATTTCTTCTCCCTTCAGCAAGACAAGCTTTTCGCCTTCTCCGTCTTTCTAAGTTACTGTACGTCACCACTCGATGATTAGAAGTTGTTTTTTTATTAACAGTACTTTGTGCAAGAACTCCTTGGGCGAACTTGTCTGCTCTTGTGATCCTCACAATGACCTGATAGAACTCGAGCACAGCTTCAATGATACAGAGCCAGGTGGGAATGAAAACCCTCCGTAGCTGTCTCAAAGTCTTTTACACGTCTCGTTAAAAGGCATCATATGCATCCTTTTCACAAATAGAATATCAAAGACAACAAAGAGACATTTGATTAAACAGTCATGTTAGGAAGAGTTGAGAGCCGTGTACCTGTGTATATCTTGGAGGTGATGCGGGACAGGTCAATGCGCCGTGGGGGGCGTACGGGGGGTTTCGTGATGCTGGATTTATGTCTCTCCAAAGGTTTACTTATCTTCGATAGAGGGGCAAAGATGCCTGGACAAAAGACAATAATTCAACTATTAACAGCATTCACAGTCTATAGATCGTGTTACTGATCAAACATCTAATACTGTTACTAATATACTAATACTGACCATCACCGCTTTCTATCAGCTAAATAAACCTTCATTACTGATAAACAAAGAAAACTTTGAGTAAAGTCCAACTAAAACTTAACATTGAATGGAAACAGGTTCTAAAAATAGACTATGCTTCGTGTCTCTGACTTGAAAGAGACTAAAGGAAATAGTCTAAGGTGAGTAAAAGAGAGAAATGTAGTTTCAATCAATCATTTATATAGCGCCGATGTTACACGTTTGGCAGAAATAATGACGTCACAGTGGGATACTTTGGGATTTGTGTTTTGGATCCCTAACTTTACAGAACGAGAGCTCAGGGACAAACAGAGTGCGAGGACAGGACTCTGCTCTTTACTGAGCTATACACTGACTGACTGTCTCTAATCTCGTGAACATGTGGAACATAACCACACAAAGTTATATCAGTGCACATACGGCAGATTTTAACTAAACGTTGCCCAAACATTTGATAAATTTGCATTTATCAATTGATCCATTTGTACTTTGTCTAAACGTTTAATATATTTGTTTAGTTTGTGCTTTTGCAGAATAGTTGAAATGTTTGTCAATAAACCCTTTCAGATGAATTTGCTTAAGAAATGAGGGAGGTAGAAAGGTGAATACACAACAGGATAAGACATGTACGAACTCATTTGGAACCCCTTTAATTTGATGACAATTTGTACAAATCTAATCTTCGGCTAGATTAGACACCAGCTAACATCATCGGACCAATTAATTTCATCAAGTCGGTTCCGTTTGATTTAATTGATGAAACATTCGGCTGCGTCTGGAGCTTGACCTACCATGTTTCATCCGACAGGTGAAATACTGAACGCCTGCTACTGAGCCGTTGTTCTTCCCCTCTGCTTTGTCGAGCTCCACTCCAGCCCAGAGGCCTCCAGAGAACTCGGTGCTGCCACAGAACCGCAGGGTGCCAACCTGTTAACGAACAATGACATGCCGCAGAGAATCAAAACACTGTGTGAAAAACAATTCAGAAGAAAATCAAGATATGCAGCAAAAGGACTGCCCAGCGATGGAGCAGTTTGTGAAATAATTACGTCCTCATGCAGTGCGTTATGTCAAGGGCAGAACCCCTACTAGGCACTCAACAACATTTGGATGCAGCGATGTTCGCTAAAGCACCAGAGGAAGAAAAACGATTAAAAGGGATAATGGGGATCAAAGCATGAGATTCCGCCAAAAAGGGCAGAAAGATAATGAGAATTTTGATTAGGCAATCTCTACAACTCACAGCTCTGTGAATCCCTTCTCAGTGTGGCGCAAAAAAATCTATTAATGGCCGATTCTTTCAGACCAAATGTCCAACTGGGCAAGAATGAGTATTCCCCCATCTACACGTCTGTGTGTGCACCAACATATTCTTATGTTTGTTCCTATGGTCAAACAAGTGCACAGAGCAGACTGCAGCCTCTGGCGCTACCAGTCAGAATGATTCTGTGATTCAAAGCTGGTTTTGTACATCCACAACAAAGAGTTTAGAGTTGAGTTGGAGAATCTCTGATGGTTCACACGTCAGTCAGACTGACTGACCAAGCTGCAGACTAACACTACTTTGAGACTGTGATGTGAAAGTCAGACATGTTAGAAGAGTCATAGCTTTGATGCAACACTTCCTTCAAAATGTATTCAGCACATTGCTTCATATCTGACAGCAAGGCTAACGCTAAACTAATATCAAGCAACATCTCCCCCATCCCCAACTTTTGTAATTTATTGGCACGACTCTATAAACAAAGATTGATGATTGATGGACAATCTTCTATCTAGATGGTTGTAACACCAAAAAGACCATTTGAGTGTGAACTGTTTAGCCAGCAGAGATCTTCGCTGCTGTTACCTCCCAGCTACACAAACAGAACTTCAAGACTGTCAAACTAAACACTGACTCAAAAGGCATTCAGAGAGGTGGAGCACAGTCAGACGAGTCCTTCAATTTTCCCTTTTGAAAGAATAAAAAGGTTGACCACACAAACTATTTCATCATGTTAGTTCACGGTCTTAACTTCAGAGGAATTTTACCATTTTAAAAAGCCCATCCAAACAAACCCCTCAGCCTTGAAACAACAAAACACTCTCCCTGAACGAAGAAGAGACATTTGTCAGGCTCTTCATGTAAGTGAAGTTATTTCAGAAATAAATTCATAAATGCCACAGAGATCATGAAAATCAAAAAAAAAAAAAAAAAAAAAAAAAAAAGTTTTTCATTTGACACGAGGGAACAAGAGCTCATTATGAGGGGGGGGGTCTGAGATTGCTTGTAAAATGAGAGATGTCATCGACGGCTGTTCTGACATTCAGAGGATGATCAACTTGACTTTTCAAGAGATGCACTGCTCGGGCAATATTTTCTAAGAGAAGTTTAAACAAGGTGCACAAAGTGACGGCAGCCAACCCAAATACCTGAGGACTGTTTCTACACAAAACTGAACATGTGAACATTCACAGAAGGAAACCACAGAACTACAACGTTATGTTTTTAAAACAAGGATGGTTAGTGTTCCCTTCATAGAAAAAGCCTCTTTACTTATTTAACCGGCATTTGCCCCTTATATACAGAACACTGTAGAAAGACTTGAATAGGATCATGCAAAGTAAAAAAAAAAAAAAAAAAGCACAATAAGGGGAAACAATGATGATGTTGGGGAACTTGACAATTAGTCGTTGATGTACCGAAGAGGACAGAGTACATTTAGGTGGAAACGGCAATGTTTGTACTAAAGAAAAGAGCAATCTTTGTTTGCTTTCTGTTTGATGAAGGACACTGGAACATTTCAGAGCCATGTGTGTGAGAAGCATGTCTCAACCAGAAGTTCCCTCAGGGATTAATAAAATACATAATCTAGAAAACTGTAGCTTTCAATTCAATGTTCACTTTCTTAAACAGAGATCATTAGGACGCCACGGTCTAACACACCAGTCTTTGTATGAAAGTATAGCTGTAAACAACTGATGAAAAACAGAACAGTTACTAAAGGCGGGGTAATGGTTACAGAAACGAGCGCTTGGTGTTTAATAAGAAGACCAGCATGCGAGTTTGTGACATTGTTTTGGAGTAACATGAGAGTTTGTAGAGTTCGTCCGCACATAGAAGGCTTCAGTGTGGTTGGTGGAGTGACTGAAAATATCAACACTGTGTGCAAAGTCAGCTGCAGGTGAGAAGCAACAGGATGTCAAAGGTAATGTAATTGCAACAGAGGACTGACTCAAAGCCAATTTCACAACAGTGATCGTCTCTTTTTGCTTTGTCGGCTCTCCAGGCAAACTCCGGATGAATCGAGCTCATGCTGCCAGCCTGATGACTACATTTTCACATCACTCATTGGAAAGTTGCCAGTGCAAAATCTAAAGGCAAAGTACAAAGATTTGTATGATTTTCATTTGAGTGTGCCACAGGAGCCTTATGTACATTGTCAGAGCTGAAACATGGTTAGTTTAGTGTACATTTTATATGACCTAGGGGACTAAATCTCCCCCACTGTTCAAAGGATTACACGTGGCTCACAACGCCGCACTGAAGCTGATTGGTAAATCAAGGACACGGCAAAGAATTCTTTGAATAACAAGATGTATTAGGGCAAAACTAAATTGGTTGTCGAACTGCTTTGGCCACATTGACATGTAGGGCTGTCTTCATGTGCTGACAGGAAAGCTGCTGCGATAACAAGAGAAAGACTTACAGTGAAGGCTGAAGAACACGTCAATCATGCAAACACTAACGTCTTGACCACTCGCATGACCGGATTCAGTCATGTGAAGGACACATCGCATTCTTTTAAAATATTTATAACATGCACAGTATTTACACAGCGACTGGTGAAGAGACCTTTAAGAAATGCTAAAAAGGACATCTTGTGTTCACACTATTTACACATACCCGACTCTTATTCATCACATTCATTGCAGCATGATAAAAGCACAGCCAGCTATACACTACAGATTGTGTGATGTTCCATGTCAAACACAGTTTGAAAATGTTGAAACTCCTAAAATTGTTACAAGATATTAGTCAAAAGGTCGACAACCTTGAACTTGCTCAAATTAATTTTGTTGATATCCAAGAATGAATCGTCAGACATCTCCCTGAATGCTGGACCAACGCCAAGCGTCTGTTGCTAAGCAACTGAGGGAAAAAAAGTTGTTGGATGAGGTCTGAAATATTTTTTCGAAAAATCAGGCATAGCTTGTGTCTTTGATAAAAGTTAACCACAGTGCAGCAGCATGACACGAGACTAGTGCAGAGGCCTGGAGGGCAAAAAGAGCTTTTGGTGAAGCGGCTGCCACCATCAGACACTCTGAAGCTGCAGCATGGGCTTGTTCATTTGCCATCTCTCCAAAACCTTGTACTTTTACACCCCCTGACAATCGCTGAAACCTGGGAGATATTAAGATAAATTGCACATTTTGGGGCATATTCAACCCTTACACACCTCTCGTGACACTATTTTTATGGTTAAAAAGAAAAGTTCTTCCAGAACTTCCCTGCAGTGACATTTGTTCAAAAAGAGAAACCCTCCCCGCCGTGCCTTGCAGCGCTGGGAAGCCTTACTTCCATAAGCATGTGACATCACATGAAAGTTATTAGTTAAAACAATTATCTTGTGTATGAACTACAAAAGTATCCTCGTTAAAGTGCAATTTTCTGTCTCGTGTGTCTCAAGGTCTTGCTGGTACACCCAGCTCCCCTCTCTCCTCCCAAACCAAACGAGTTGAGGCACTAATCCAATTTTCCCTCCTAACTCCCTACATTCAAGTCACATCCTGGTGGACTTTTCTTCCGATTTGGAGAAAGGAAAGTGCAAGAATTATAAATTAGCAAATTAAAATCTATCCTTGGACTGTGTTAACTATCAAATCTTTCTGGAGACATTTCAGGATTGCAGCAGGGTAAGAGCTTACCGTGACATTCCTAGGCAAAAAAGACAAAGTATGTCTATCTTACGTTCATCATTGTTTAATGCTCGCAAAACAGTAGAAGACATTTTTGTTGAATTTGATTAAATTTGGAACAGAGCTCTCACAGCCATTAAGCCGTCATCTTTCAGCAAAATAAAGCAGGAAGAGCTGAAATGCAAATCTTTAGGTTTCATGTCCTGCCCACTTTATAATACTGATCTTTATTTGGTAGCTTTTTAAAAATTTTAAAAAGTCAGAGTAGAAGACATTTTTGCTGCTTGATGCTGCTCAAGTCTAACCAACAATGCAAACAAATGTTGAGCAGTAATTAGTTCCACTAACTGTCAGAAGAGGACACTGCTTCTTCACCCAGAACTGACTAATCATGTTGTTCAAAATTGTTCAAAATTGTATAAAGCTAGTCATTTATAAAAGGTGAAGAAAAAGAAGTTTTATTATTTCAGTTAAGAAGGCTGGTCTTCTGAAGTTAGAAAGTGTCCCTCAACTATAGTTTCATATTCGTAGCAAAGTCAAAGCCACAAGTTCTTGACGATTTTCTTAACAAGTAGCTGCCTCTAACAGTCCGTTTATTTCACAGATCATCTCAATTGAGCTGAAGAAATGATATCCCATTTATATTAATACAACCTCATTAAATATTGATAAGGATGCCTTCTATTGTTCTTGTCTTCTGATAGTGACCTACCACGCACCTTCTGTCCAGCAATCACCACGCGGTCACCGAGTCGGATTCCCATGGTGGCCAGCTGAATCCTGGCCTTATCTGAGAGAGCAGGGAGCGTCTGGGCGAGCAGCGTGAGGGGCAGAGGGGAGCTGGCTCTGGGTAAAGTCTGTCTCAGCAAAGAACAAAGCTCTTTAGCCACAGCGGCTGCATCAGCCATCTCCAAAGGCATGTCGAGGGGGTCCGGCACCACGTCTGCAGGGCACTGACCTTTTTCATTCTGGAGGGAGAGATGTGGACAGAAAGATTTACAACGCTCAGTACAAAGTTGATGGGATGTTTTCATTTAAATAAGTTGTGACAGCCTCTGATTAATTGTGTCTGCATGTGTGTGTCAGTTCCCCTCTACTAATGTTGATTTTCATATTAAACCAAATTATTTCCTATCAATGTGGAAAATAGTTCATTATTTCCACAAAGCTAATTGATGGGGAAGTGTTTAGATGCCAAGTCCAGGCACACAACAGGAGGAGGGAATCTGTCAAAAGGCAACATTAAAAACTTATTGAAGAATTAAATGAAACGGGTCTAGAGATGGGACAGTCAGAACGTTTTCAGGTGACGGGGGGAAAAAAAATATACAGTCCTTTATGACAATTTGATTCAAACATAACAGGAATAAAGATTCATTAGAAACTGCTTGTTGAGGTTTTTCCTGTATTAAAAAGGAAGAATTTGCACCATATAACATCCAGTTTAACCTCTGTAAATATCGCTGAGTCATGACCATCTACGATGAGTGAGACTGGCAAGTACCGCTGTCTGTGATGTCTGAAATGTGTTTACAGGGACGGGACGCCCAACCGACCAAAATGAGGGACATACTGCCCTTTATTTGAATTTAAATTTACATGCAATGTGAAGCTACAAGTATACTAAAGAGCGCTACCATTAGCCTGCTATGGTACACAACAATGCAGCTCGAGACAAAGACTTTTTTTTTCCACCTCTTGTGCTCAGAGCTTATTTGTGGTGCGTTACGTTCAAATTTGAGAACTCCTCCGTGCGAACGCGAGGGTGGAAGGGTTTGGAGGCGCGTAGCTGGAGGAGAGGAAGATTCAGTGCGGCGGATGTGTCGCCAAACAGCAGTTTATTTTGGTTTGACACTGATGCTCAAGGGCGACATCTACTGGACCAAACAGTCACACATTGTTCCTTTAAAAGGGAAAAGGAGAAGAAACGAGGACATTGCAGTGTTTGAACTGGAATAGGTAAACAGTGTCTAACACTAACGGATGCAGTTTTTTCTGTCCTCTTTGGATTTATGCATCGTTTGTGGTGCTTAGGGAGCTTTGTGTGTGTGCGTACGTTTGTGTGCATATTTAGTCCCATTGCAAGATTTACCCTGGAGCATCATTTTATGGGAGGTTTACGTTCCATGGTATGATGTATATTTTATGTTATTTTGGATGATGTTGATATATTGTGCTGCTGGATGTAGGAGAGTGAGTCAGAATGTTACTTAGCAGACACACATCAGATTCACTCATCTCCATGTGTCTCCTACATTTTACAGAACAATTATTACTGCTCGATGCTTTTAGTGCATTTCCTTTTAATGCCCTGAGGGAACAAATGACAAAAGTAATACACTGAATCATTCTTTCATAACGGTCACACACTAAGCCGCAGACATGGGACAAGAATTTGCAGACTGAATATCAGCCATTGCAGCATCTACACGTGTTTAGGTTTATCTTATATTTTGGTTCAGTCTACCACATGAAGAGGAAGAACTATTATTCCATATACCTCCAACTCTGTGTAACATTTAATATTCTATCAACATAAACCTATCCTTTTAGGCCCTTTGTTTTCCAGAGCAAGAAGATCTCAGGATATGTCTAAACGATTTCTGGACTCTCTATGCAGTCACAGAAAAGGATTGGTGTTCATGCAGTAGGCTGCTCGGTCGAATATTTGGTATCAAAACCCAATTAGCATGTCGTCTAGTTTGACACGTTACACTTTCTATTTGCACGACTTCATTCAGAAGTCAACACATGCCTAATCTTTATTTAATTTGTGTTCTTTGACTGCACTGAAGGAATTCCCATGAGCATGCAGGATGTTTTCACTTGCACAAGTCCCCCCCCCCCCCACAAAGGAACTCAACACAAAGCAGCAGCCAAGCAATAAATCCTCTCTATGCGTTATTGATAAAGTTATGTTTTCATTCACATCGAGGTGAAGGGTTATCAACCCTTCAGGAGTATTTTAAAGCCCTAGTGCTGTGCTGAACTACATCATTGTGACATTTAAGAGACAGAATAGTAACAGAAGCTCCAGTACAGTCCAAACACCAACGTTAGAGTACGAGACTAAAAACAAACTGTGTACTATAAATGTTTTTTTTTTTAATTAGAATTTTAAATTCCTACCCAAACTGTGTTTTGTTCTCTGCACAGCATGAAAATGTAAATCCCTCAGTGAGCTTAACCTTTTCAATGAATAAACGGGTTTGAAATCAACAAGTAGGTACTTTAAAGTCATAGATTAAAAACATCTGTCTGGTTGTTGACACTTAGCATTCAGCTCATGGTATCTCAGAGCTCATTTTCTTTTAGCAAACATCCAACATAAATCAAATAGTTACAATAACTCAAAGCTCAATTTAAGCCGGCACTGAAACAATCAGGTAAGAAAAGCCACTGCAGAAACTGGCTCCTAATGCAAAGCATGCTTGGTTGCCATAGCTATTAAGCAGCGAGATATAAAACAAAGGCATGAAAGGCCAGTAGCATTTTTTTTACTCTGTTTGGACCCAGAGTTAGTCGTTGTGGGTCTCAGTGGGGCTAGAAAACAGAGAAGACAAATATCAAATTAAACCACTTCTGAGGCTGACCTTTACTCCAAAAGAAAAGGAAAAAGGAGTTTCTTGGCTCTGGTATTAAGTCTTATATCTTTCAAATATCTTTTTTTTCCCCCACCAAATATAAGTGACACTGTTTTTGGAGGAAGACGATCTCAGCGTGTCAAAGAATAAAAAGGTGTGTCGTGTGCTGAGACAGGTGGCTGATCATGATGCAATATGCACCGTTTTATTTTACTCAATATGCACATAACTACAAAAAGACTGGTTCGAAATGTTCCATGCAGATTCAGGTTCAAGCAGGGCTGTGTAACTGAACATTTTACACTTTGAAATCAAATCTAATGAGAATCTTAAACGCCGTCTTTAACGTATCCACAGAAAACTCAAACTGTCAGTGCTTTTCAAACTAAATTTAACAACCTGCAGATTAAGAAAGCAGCTGCCTTTAATCAGCCAGCATTGACGTGCTTTCTCTGCTTTCACTGACACACTAACAACACTGAGGCTCTGTACTCATTGGATCATGGTATGTAGTGCTTTGGTGACCTCCAGTGGGAAAATAAGTGTAAACAAAGCAATGTTTCTAAAGCTTTATTGAATAACACCACAGTACATAGATCGTAATAGTGGCACAAATGCAGCTTCAGATTAGCCCAGCAGTTCATGCTTGTGAGCCCTGTACACAGAGGCTCCAGTCGGTAACACAGCAGCACAACTCTTTGCTGCAAATCATCTCTCCTCCTCACGTTTTCCTTTCTACCTTTCCAATTACTGTGCCATAAAGACCAAAAGAGCCAAAAATACATTTTAAAACAAGAAAGTGGCTTCTACTACGGCTAAGCAAAAGTCAAAGAAAACTTAACAGATTAGATCGTGTTGACTTCACATTTACTGAAACTCTACCGTACATTGCTATTTTTAAAAAGTTTGATCGGGGCTGTTCGGAAAGTGAGATGCTTTAACTGAAAGTCACAATAAAGACCAATGCCTTGTTGAACATTATCTTGAGACTTGAATTGGGACAGGCCAAAAGGGAAATATTCAAAATAAATGTAAAAGGGGGTCGCCGGTGGCGCAGCGGCAGTGCGCGCGATCCCATGTATTGAGGCTCAGTCCTCGCGCGGGCGGCCCGGGTTCGCGTCCAGCCTGTGGCTCATTTCCCGCATGTCTCTCCCCACTCTCTACCTGATTTCCGACTGTCCATTTTCCTCCCTCTATAATAAAGGCCAAAAATAAATCTTTAAAAAAAAAAAAAAAAATTAAAAAAAAAAAAATGGAAAAGGTCTGAATGGAAATGTGAGGCCCTGGTAAGAAAAGTAAATCTGGCAACATGGTTATCTTAACTGAGCAGAAGTATTTGTCCAACACAAATCTCATTAGTTTGAATGTTAAACATGAGCGTTCCTCACACACAGGGTGTCAGGACGAGCTACGAGCTGTGCTGCTACTTTGTCACTTTACCTCACATTAGCTCAGCTTGTTTCTTGGTAACTAAAGATCCAGACCCTAAATTCTTTAAGTCATGGTTAAAAAGGATAATAATCATGTTACTTAATACACTAAGGTGCTTATTGAAGACAGGTAACACACAAGCTTCATGCAGGCTGATGTCGAAATTTGGTATTGAGCTGGATTACCAACTTGATGTCTAAAGCAACTAGATGTCTCACTGTTGTTCACTATGTGACCTTTATCTTCACATTTTAACAAAGTTTTAAACAGTATACTGTATATCAATCATGCCGCGTTTCATTCTCTTTCAATCTTTGCAATATTCAATCCTATTGTAACTTGTAAATGCACACCTGCAGTGGAAATAATGGAACACTAACTAAAGGAGCACTCAGCTTTTAGTGGGGTGCATAAAAGAGGGGAAGTCTCATTCATCTACAAATCCTTAGGACAGGCTGCCTCTGAAATCCTTCCGACCTTTCTGTCAACCTGTTCAATTATCAACACCTCACAATGTCCCATCACATGGGGGGGGTCCTCGAGAGGCAAGACTAAGTTTAAAGGATGGTGTTGAATCTATAATTACAGTCTTTCTTACATTGGATTAATGCTATGAGAAGTAAAATCATACCGCAGATCAGAAATGAGTATGAAGCAGCTTTATTCCACGCATGTAGATCGACTGTCGGTTGCCCGACAGTCGCAGGATACAAACCTCACGACCCCACTCGCCTGCTCTGTGAACGTTTCTAAATAACTTCCTGCAGAGCTCGTAAACCTGCGAGACCCGACTTCACACAGAAAGGAGATGTGTTCACACATGCAGCTCAATGTTGCAGGAATCTTTTGGAGATGTGTACATGTGAGACATCACTAGTTTGAAGTTTTCTTTAAGACAATGTTTATTCTGACATCACGGCCCGTTACGGGTGCAATAGATAGATGAAGCAGGGGTTTCCAACCCTTATTCATTGCAGCCCCCTAATGTATCTAAGATAAGCTGATTTTAAAACATGCATTAGTAACAAAACTTTGAAACAGGAAAACTTCCTAACTGCATTAATTAGGAGTATGTAATGAGACATGATATACTAGATATATTTGGATGTCTCGGATGAGCTTATTTGAACCAACACAAAGTCTAAACAGATTTTAATGTGCATAAAAGACATTGAAGTAACTTACTCTGAAAGCAGGATTGGCTCCTAGCTCCAGGAGACATTTGACAGCTGAGATACAAAGGTTGGACGCAGCAATGTGCAGAGAGGTGCCAAAGTCAAAGTCACTGCAGGTGGCATCTACCTCTGCAATAAAATAAAAAGGGATTTCAGTGGGCCATTTAAACGTGCATTTAAAAGTTTAAGATATTATTTTCAAAGTTATTATTGCTAAATTAAGACCAACTCCAACATTGTTTAAAAGCCAGCAGTCATACAGCAGCTGAACACATGTTTGGATTGCCTTTTAAAAAGCCTGTTTATATGTACATTAAGGAATTTGTGCTTTTTTGCCTCGTCTCTCTACACACTTTTGCATAAAACCCTGAAGAGCTCAGACAGCAGCTGGATCAGAGGTGATGAAGCGTCCCTTGTCATTTATAAAAGGAACAACAAGTCTCAAGGCTGGACATGAGGACAGTGTGAGATCTTAGATCTGCTCTCACCTCCAGGTTGGGAAGCCTGCAGAACCACTCGGATAAGCTGGGGCACGTCAAAGTAGGCTGCATAATGCAGGGCCCTCATGTTAGTCCAGCGGGAGCGAAGGTTGGGATCAGCACCCAGGGAGAGGATCTGACGCGCAAACGTGGCGGCTGTTTCTGCATCACCTGAGGAACAGAGGAGGAATCAAAGTTTATTTTTTGTATCAAGAGGATGAAGTAACAGACAGCAGATTATCTCTGGAGACAGTTCAAGGAGTAGTGCTGATCATTAGAAGTGCTTACAGAGTCATGGGAGATTACACCAATCAGCGATAACATTATGACCGTCCATGCAATCTAATTAAAGTCAAAACAAGAGCTCGACCAAAAACCACTTCAAGCTTCTACATTTTCATTGTTGTCATGGTTAGAAAGGAGATAACTGTACTTTATAACTATTATTGAGAGCTGGTGGTGTTAATGTAGAGGGGAAAATATTTAAAACATATTTCAATATAATGCACTCTGAAACTCCACCAACACCTAACGTCAATGCACATTAAGTAAGATTATCATCTTCTAACCAGGTCAAAAAAATACACAGAACCGCTTCAAGAGTTCAATGTGTTTCAGAGCTGCTGTATTGGATTGCATTAGAGTGCACAGTGGGCTGTAATGTTACGGCTGATTGTGTATAATCAGTGATCAGAGCGGTAACAAACGATGATGGGTCCACTTTTGCAGTCTAGCGGAGAGTTTTGTTGTCGTGGATGATGGACAAACAAAACTAAAATCTGCTCGACGCCTACGAGCAATCAGACCTGAAGTTATAGTTTGTCACTTCCTCTCATCGAGCTCATTGCTTGTTTTATACTGACTCTTGTCTGAACGCCACTTCTATTGCTAAATGAAACTGTGACATTATTCAACACCTGTGTCAAGTCTTACCTATGCCTGGGGCTCCGGCTTTGCAGCAGTAGTGCAGCAGGCTCATATCAGTCAGACCATCTCGATCGTTCACACCGCAGCCTCTCTTTAAGATCTGTGCAAAGACAAGATGTGCCGTGCGTCTCTAAGGGCTGCTGTTGTCACTGTGCAGATATATTACATAATGGGCTATAAAGTGAAACTTGGGGGCACTGATCTGATGAATGACAAGTAAGCCGGGCCTCTCATAAATCTACTCATCTTTAAAATTAGGATGAAAATTGTTTCGCAAACTCACATTGAAACAAGGCATTTATTTCTCAAGGGCAGCAGTTTATTAAATGAGTGAGAGAAAGTAATCGCCTGCTTTTACCCTTGAGACAAGTGCTCCCCTGCACAATTAACTGCATTGCAGCTACTTTGTGTAACCCTGAGAGGAGCCAGTTTACAGGAAGCATCAAGTATTCCAGCATTTACAGTTTTGTTTTCTCTTGTTGGGTTAGGATCCATTCCCAAACTCATTTCTGGATTTGGAGTTTTAAGAATACAAGCAGATCAGTCAGTGTCATTAATCAAAGCACATGGGACATAAAAACAGCAGTTGTATCGTGTCACCTCGTTGCCAATAAGGTCGATGTTCTTCTGGACCTGGGGCACCCATTGCCTGAGGACAGCAAACAGCTCTGGTATGGTGGTGCTGGGATCCAAGAGAACCTCCCTGCACTGTGGCTCACTGGGGTCAAAGAAGGAGAACTCTGGAGGAACACAAAAATACAACACGCATTAAAACCTTTGAGCCAAAATGAGAATTAAAGCTTTTGTGTTCCATTTCCTCCTGGAAGCATGTGAAAAGAGAATGTGATACATCAAGTTTTTACAACAGGCTGTTCAATCGATTTAAATGTCAAACCTCTGAAAATGTCAATTGATGTGCTTGAAGCAAACTCAATCAGACACAATATATGAAGACATGAAACATTAGAGAACTCAGCTAAAGTAAAAACTCATTTGGCCTTCCTGGATGAATACAAATACTTACGATTTATTCATACAGTTAGTATCAAACACTATGTTATTTACTGACTGTTTTACATATAAAAAGATCATTAATTTAGAGCCAGGGTAGAACATTTTTACAAAAGCATTTTTGTTACGTTTGTTCAAATTCAATCACCGAACATCCCTTCATAGGATGATTCGATAAACCAAATACTCTGAGAAAACAAAAAATGCACATCTGTTGTGGTAACTTGCCTGTTTGTCAGTCAAACCATTTTATTTGGAGCCAAAGAAATGATTTGATGGCCTAACTGTCAACGTGTGAACACCGTGCACACTCTTCCACACAAACTAAAGAAAGTGAGCTAGTTGCACTAAATTAGCAGGTAAACAAAAACAATTCACTGTACTCCTTCTCCCACGACCTTCAGTACTCAAACATTTGAGTGGAGCTTCGACATTTGACTGTTTGCTAACAGAACATAGACATCTTTGGTAAAGTGTCTTGGGATTACATTTGTTATGAATTGGTCTTTGCTCGACAAAGTTTCATTCTCACTCTAGCTGATTTCTTAAACACAGTTCAGCTTTTAGACCATTAAGCTTATTGATGAGCACATGGTTTAACTCACGATCCTATGAACATGTCAACACTGAGTGTGTTTCAAAATGGTCTTGTGTCCCGTTTTCTCAGAAGGGATGAAAACATTATTTGTTACATTGTAACCAACGCCTTCTAGCCTAAACATGTTGAAATAATAAAATAATGAGTTGATATAATTCTAACAAAAAATGTGCAAGATAGAGAGACATGGGCGATGAAAAAACTGGAGTCAGTCGGTGCAGTTCTAAAGGACAGTTTGAGGACTCCTGTCAGGATGATCATGATTCTTTCAGAAACAATTACAGCTGCTTAATTTGACTTGGCAAATGGTGCATTGATCAAAAGGATGAACAAACAACTTACTGAGTTAAGGATTTCAAAGTTTTACCAATAATCAGCAGTTTTACGCTTGACTGCATGCTCCAAACTGCGGTGGAAACATTTGTCATTTTCCAGTCAAATCAAATCATTTCACACTTTGTCAGTGCTGCAGTGACAAGCCTGAAATGTCAAACAGCTCCGCCGTGCACTGTATTTCATTTGTGTATGTGTGGAGATCCTCACCACAGTCGCTGGGCATGGGGGCAGAGGCCACCTGGTGGATAACCGGCCGCTGATGTGAAGAAACCCAGCCCGGCGCAACGTCTCCCTCAGCAGGTTGTGAAACATCCTCCTTTGTCATCTCCCCCTCAGGGCCTGCGGCAAGAACAATATTAGAAGTCCTATTTTTAAAACACAAGTAGGTCTCACCTCAACACAGCAGTGAGAACTCAGAAAACAGGACTTCCTTTGAGTTTTAAAGCGCTCCTCACACTCAAACAGAGGTGCTTACTGTTTGTTGTAAAGTCAGATTAAACAAGAGAAAAACAATAAAACTGATACAGCTTGATATTGATTCCATCTTTTTTTAATCCTGTGTAGGTCTGCAGGACACCAGTGCAGAGCAGCCATTTCTGAAGCTACAATGGTGCTTTATGGTAACGTATGCAAGGTGATTCTAGAAAATGACTCATGTACACTGTTCAAGCACGAGGAGTCCTTATACACCCGTTTAACCAGCCTTTAACTCAGTGATGAGTAAATGTGGTCAGGACCAGTGATTCTCACAGTGGGGTCTGTGAACCATGGTTTAGGGGTCCACAGAATAATTTACAAAAAATATTCAAGTATGCTGTGTCATTGGAAAGGCACTTCAACAAACTGGGACCTCTTACACCAATAAAATCTGCTATTTTGTCGAATACTCCCGCCCACTTTAGCTTTGTGCCAACTCTGATATGACTGTGACATGTCTGTTCATTTTCTCAAAGTTTACTTGTAAGATATAAATTGTCGCCTAATTCCACCATTGCAATGAACTACATTGTACGAAACATTGAGAACACTGAATGCTTATCAACATTACAATAATGCGGGGGTGCTTGGGAAAATGTCCGAGAACCCCTGATCTAGACATCTGCTGTTCAAACCAAGAGAGAGCAAGAATGCTCATGTAAAGGCTTTAAAGCAGGAAGTTTGGTACCTGGTGATTGGTGGAGCTGGATGATATACTGCTGAGACCGTTCTGCATCTGCCACTGTTTTAACTCCAGCCCTGGACTATTTTGTGTTCATCAGCCCCACACTCCCTATCTATCTGCAAAAAGGCAACAAAAAGGCCCAAACAATAGAAGGAAGAAAAAGCTTTTTTTTGGTGCCAGTCAGGCTGCTTGGACTATTCTAGAAACTGCAGAAACTTGTCCTGTCTCAAACACAGCCATATCAGGGGACGGTCCAAAGAGAAACTGTCCAGTGACGCTCTGATGGCATCATAAGAAAACTAAGGCCTAAGTGCTAAGCAAAGCTAATTAAAAGAAAGGCAGCAACTACTCAAATATCCCCTTCTTTTAACCATCAGTGTATGTCTGTCAGCTCTGAACAGAAAACAACGCAGCAATAAAACTTTCAAGAGCTCCCTGAAAGTTGATCATAGAAGATTTAGATGTTTATAACATAACTCTGATTTGCCTTCAAATGTGCTGCATCATTCATTCATGGTGGTACAAAATTAATGTGAGCAACTTGAGGATGACAGTGAAACATGAGACTTCTGTCATGGATTTGCAGCCGACCAATGAGCCAACTTAATAAAGCTGGTGAGGGCACATTTATATGGCCTTAGAATCAGAGACTGAAGAAACAAGTGTGCCAAAAGCAAAACTACAACTTCCCAAAAAATAAACCTAATGTTTGTTTTCTGTGGAGACCATCATACAGTGATGGAATACAGTGCTACACTAGTCTAACCTTAAAACACTAAAGCTATGAACAGGAATATGGGCGCCTAGTAAAAACTACAGAAACCCTAAGGCTGAACTACGGGTTGAACTACTTCACAGACACACACAAACACAGAGGCCTAAACCGGGAAAGGCAACAGTGAGCTTTAAAGCTTCCAGAACCGACCAACACTCACGGTCATCTTCTTTCTTATCCTCTCTCCTGTTGACTTCCATGACAGCTTCCCAGTCCAGCTAAGCTAAAATGAAGAGACACAGACTGGGTCCAGCAGAACATCTAGCCAAGCTGCTTCCCAAAATAGCTCAGAAGCACAGACAGTCCCCCACCTAAACCTCCAATAAGCAGCCCCTCCTCTCAGTGTTCATACCCTGTTGATCCCCTGACTCCCAGGTCCAGTACCTATTTACAGACAGTACACTCAAGGCACTGTGTTGTCAGCTCTTACTCCCCCAGGCTGGAGTGTCACTCACTCCTGTGCACAGCTGCCTGCCTGCAGGTTCTCCCGGATTTGTTTACTCAACCATATGAGCCACAATGCAGAGCATGTGGCTGTAGGGTGACAGTGCAAAAAAAGACAGGCTAAAAGGGCAGCAAAGTGGTGGTTGTGATTACAATATAAAGCCTGTGGCTGACACTCTGCAAACACCCAACCTGCTTACACATCCATACCGTAGTTGTGAGGCTGAAACGCTACCAGCTCAGAAAGAGCTGTCACCAGTTCTCACCTGACAACTCGCAGCAAGATGATTCATCCAGAGTTTCCACCAAAAGCTGTGTACATGACCTTTGTCAATGCGGGTTTTCCTGCAAAATGTTTTCACTTACTTACAAGTAGGCCCATCAAAAAAAAAAAATTACATCAGTACATAGGGCTGACACTTTGTAAAAAATAAACTTTACCTCTAAATAGATGGTTATAATGTCACTACCACGTTGTAACCATGTTTAAAATTTTAGGTAGCAAAGGAGTTTAGCCATGATGGGTACTGCCGCCTGCTCCCATCCTCCCAAAGAAAGACACATTATTGCCTTAATTCAACTGCTAGCTCATGCTATATTGCAAACAATTAAACACGTCTCAAGTTTCATTGTTGAGCCTAGGATAGATACACGCACATTCAATCAGACTCATGGTCCAGCAACACAGGTGTTTTCACTCTGCCTCATTAGACACTTTGCTTGTTAGTTGGGCACGCGCTTGCTGATATCCTGTTATTCCAGAGACACAGCAGCGTCACGTGACTTCAACATGATTTAATAATTAAATCCACCTGCGTGCGTTCCAATGCGAAAACCCTCAAACAAGATGTTCACACACAAATACCTGCACACATGCTGAGCAGCAGACGTGTATGTGCTACACAGATTCATAATAAAAATTATGTTGTTCGATATATATGATTTATACTTGGCTGGTCTGTGTGGCTGACAATAAACTAACTAAAGCTTTTAGCTGCTAATGTCCTTTTCAGCTTTAGCTTACCTTAGATAATTCATTAGTGTAGGATGTCCACCTGTCATGCACTGACCCCTCCCTCGTTTCACATGTGCGCAGCAATGATGCAGAAGAAGCTGTGCTAGTTTATTAAAAGCACTTATTTTCAAATTTCTGAATGTGCCAAAAGTTAAGGCTGTTAAAACGTTGTTTTATTATGATTAATATTATCATTGTGGCATCAACATAGATAACACAGCTAACGGTTAGCCGGCTAGCATATGTTAAAAAAAAAAGCCGACGAGTGTTTTGGGACAGCTATAAAATATAGCATTGTTTTAGTCTATGGCTGGTTAATAAATAGTTAACACCCAAAGGTTTTATGCCCACACATTGTGGAAAAAAGTTGTCAATGAAGCTGCAGTGGGATCTCTCTCATGTTAACTCGCGTTAGCTCTTCAGATGTTATCTAGCACTTACACTGGGCCAAGATGTCCAACTGCAAAATGTAAACTCATACAACATGTCGCTGTCCTCTTTAAATATCTGTACACAGAAAAAGAAGAGTTACCTTCACCTCGCCGCTTGTTTTAACTCGTTCATGAGGGAAATTACAAGCTAGTGGCGGATTAAATGTACGTTAAATTACAACATTGTACAAAGCTTAAGCACATCCGGTTTCAGAATAAGGGCTTAGTTGTACCGTCACTATTCCGGTCATCAAAATAAAAGCTTGAATGATTTAATGTTGGGAAGCAGAGACCATCGTGGATACACAGTGCTTAACAAATGTATTAGACCACCACCCAATGTGAGGTTAACAGCATCGGTTATTACAAAATTAATTGTCTATGTTTCTGTAATGATTGATAATACATCAGAATGAAAAGGCTTGTTAACTGAATATGATATTTGTAATGCTATAGTTTTTATTGTTATCCATGAATTTTCAAATGTACTACAACAACAACAACAAATAGCAAAGCACATTGGTAATGATTAAGATATCAAAGTATATTAATTTACTTGCATTCTTAAACAGAGACATGTGTTTTAGTGGTTGAATTTAATGCTTGATTAATTTCTGACTTCTTAGAGAAGCCCTGCAGTGAGTTGGCTCAAATTTGGGTATCAAAAATGGGAATTCAGTTTGAGATTGGGTTCATATACCAACAAACAATGAGCCCAAGCACACTTAAAGCTGTGCAGAGACTCTTTGAGCAAGAAAAAGGAATCTTGAGTACTGGAGATGATGGACTGGCCAAGTCAAAGTCAGGATTCTGAAGTGAAGATTTCTAAAGTAAAGTAAGAGTTATTTTAATTATATTTAGAAATGCTTAAAAACGTTTATCAAAATCCTGAAATGTGTGTTGCTGTAATCCTTACTGAAAAAATGTGGCCTTTAGAATACACTTTTGTTTAGTGTTATTATTTTTTAATTCACAATGTCTCTTAAGACTGTTCAGTGGGTGTAAACAGTGAAGATCATGCTCAAACCTTTTGTAAAACTTACATATTAACTGGCAACATGTTCAATATTCAAGTGAATTTCTTTGGAGTTTGTGGAAAAACATCTGATTCTGTCATTTATTAGGGCATGGCATCTTGGCAGGCATCCAGCTGAGTCTTTCATCCTACCGAGGTTAAATCATTGGAAAGTTGGTACGCTTAATTATCTCTGAATGACAAATAGCTGCTAATAATATTGGTTCAGATTGCAGGCATCTTGTCTGGCTTCATTATTATTTCTGTTTAAGGTGCCATCTCTAACCTGCTTTGCTGAGCCATATTTCTTCTTCTTTTTCAGCAGGAGTGATTGCCCTTTGGTGGATGAGTGAGTTTAGCACCGATCAGTTTGAGATCACCATCAAGACAAATGGCTCTCAGACAAAGAGCCTATTTCAAACTATGATGTGCAAAGGAGTTTGTTAGAGCGAAAATGTCATGAGAAGTTGTTTCAAAAGTCCTTTAACTCTTGTATGATTGCATATTCAAAGACAGACTTTGTGAAAGCAGTAAAATAGTCGGAAAAAAGTCACCTTCTTTTACTGTAGTGTGTGCATTGACTTGTCTTCTTATGTCAGGAATGTACGTCTACATTTTAACTTTAAAAAGGTAGTTTCAATTTGTCTTACTTTCATTTCTTGAATACTTATATAAGACGCCTGGGTTGAGTTTAAACATGTTTGTCACCAGCTGATTTCATGACTTTTCATTAGTTGCTTAAGTTAAGTTAACTTAGTTGGTTAAGTTCACGGCATGGAGATCATTGTCTCCTTTTCTGGACCCCTAAAACCTAAAAATCTCATATTTAAGCATGATCTCTTTAGACTTTTGAGGAACGCCAGTAGCCTAGTCGTTAGTGCGTGTGTCAAATGTGCGGAGGCCATAGTCGTCCAAGCGGTATTCAGGGTTAGAATCCAACCTGGGGCTCTTTTCCTGCAGGTCATCATGACGCATGTACCCTCACAGCTCTGATTTGTTTGGTCTATCCACTGTCCCCTATCTCAGAATTAAGGCATACATGGCCAAAACAATCTTAGGTGGCGAAAATATTATGAATAAAGGAAACACATGCATGCGCATGCATTATCGAGCAAATAGCCCAGACTAAATTCACAGGGAAAAATCTATGTGTGCAATCTGCCTTATCTTTCTTTAGCCTGTAGGCTGTGTGAGTAAGGCCTCGTCTGTAACAAACAAGTTGTCTGAAGGTAGCTAACCTATATTATGTGTATGTCCTGTTTCCGCGATATTTCATTGTGAACCTGTTGTCGATTGTGCTCAGCTGGTAGCCTCATATGGCTCTGGCTTAAATACAGTACAATTACCAGAACGTCGTTTCCATGGAAACGTAAACACAGAGCGAAGCAGGCAGTGATTTCTTCTGTTTTACGCACTCAGTTCACTTGCGCATAAACCACGGTTTGAACCTTACTATTATTTGATTAGAATAAATGAGTTAAATTTAACTGGTCCAATACCAACATTTCCCATAAACCAGAATGGATTTACACAGGCGCGTGTCCTCTGCAGGATACCGGTTACCAGAACGGAACATTAACACCAGGCCGATATCATCTCAGCCAACAGCGGACAGGACGCGCCGAGCTGCCGGACACACGGCGTCCATTGAGCAGACTTCAGGCAGGAGTGATCCCGTTAAACAGGACCGATTGTGGAGAGAATTGGTGGTGGGTGAGAGGAGAGGAGTCCGGGAATGGTGAGTATGAGTCGCTGCAAGGAAGCAGGGAATGTTCCCACAGTAAGTCAATATTCCCTACAAGTTCTGACAATGTTATACAGCAAACATTGTAGGCTAATAGGCGAAACATTCAAATAATCTTTTAAGGATGTTTAGGGTTTCCAATAATTTGCATATTATGTTATTTGTTAACAAAGAAAGTCAACATTTGAAAAAGTTCATTCAGATGTTTTGGGACATTCTTCAGGTGACAGATTACAGAAAGTTCTGCTTTAAGACATTCCTAAAATGTTACCTGATAACAAAGGACGAACTTTGTCAAATTAACTTTTTGAAAAGGTTCAGAGAACATTATCTTACAGCTGTCATTGTCTGTCCAGCATTTTTAAAACAGCCAGGAAATAAGTTGGCACCCTGCAGCTTTTCTTGCCAGGTATCTGGGATAGACAAATTGTGAGGAAAGCATATTTAATCGTGGCCAGCTCTGATCTCTCTAGGAGGAATTTGTTCTTCTCCCCTCTGGTCAGAGATACATACAGCCCAGAGAAACATACACACTTTTGGATGTTCCTAATGCTCTTAATATTGTTTCCATGAATGCACTTTTAAGCAGCACTATTGCGCTTTATTTGCCACCATTCCAGTGTAATATTTAATGAGCAGTAAAAAAAATTAAATTAAATTAAAAAAAACGATCAAGCTGTGTTGCACTATTCTACAGTATGCCTTTTTAGTTGTTGTGTTTTTGTCCACTGCTGTAAATCAAATTTTCCCCCCAGGGATCAAGGTCTGAACTGAACTGAACAATTTGGGAACTTAAAGAAAACTTCCCGCTTCCCACCAGACTGACCGACAGTCAGTCAGCGCACTCCTGAGAATATTTTATACATGTATTTCAGTATGAAAGAATAACAAAGTAATGACCGACAGTCAGTCTGGTGGGAATTCATGATTGGTCATTTCTATGATGTATTCTAGTGAACAAACTTTCAGTTTTAATAGAGCAGTTGAGGAAAATGTATGCTTTACTAAATCAATTGACAACTGAATTTTGTTCCACAGGGAGACGAACTGGGGCTTTTTGACAGAATATGATCAGATGGTAAGACTACAAACTCTCCACAGATTGTGATATTCAAGGGAATTTTAGAACTATGCCTCTTATTGAAAAGCATGTTTACAATCTTAATCTCTATATATATTCAATGAACGCACTCTTAAATATGAGCGACTTGGAGTCAATAACACTAAAATGTAAACAACTATTGAAACGACTATTACCTATTTAGGGCAATATTTTTGGTTTTGCAATATTTGACTTTTTGACAATAGAGCCCTGATGTGCTTTTTGGATATTTATATTGTCAACATTAAGTTTAATGATACTTTAATGATTGTTTTTCAAAGCGCACTCCTGAGAATACTTTATACATGTATTTCAGTATGAAAGAATAACAAAGTAATTATTGATATAGAAGCATCTTGTGTAGTAAATGTTTATGGGATCAGTATGATGTAAACCCATGGATTTAATGCCATCCTCATCTGTAAGCAGTTGGACCGCCACATTTTGGCAGCTAACATCCAAAGTTACCCCTGTGTATTTTTAGGGTCATCCAAAGTCACCAGAGCCTTTGCCCAGCAACTTGTCTCTCTTCTCTGACCGTGTCCCCAACACCACCAACCACATGTTTGGCAACCGGCTGTCCACTCCACTGGGGAGTGAACTTGTCAAACTGGACAGGCAGCTTCTCTGGTCTGGAAACTATCACAAGCGCAAGCTGGATCCAGAGATGCTGCCCTGCTAGAAGACCAGTCCCTTTACATCTGCACATAGGTCTTTATTGTCTCCCCAACAACAACAACTTTAAAGCCAGATTAGTAAATGAGTAATGAAAATAATGTTTGCTGTTCAACTTAAGACAGATAGGTAGTCATACATTTTTCATGCACCCAAGTCAGAAAATAGATGAATTCATTGGTTTGGGTATGATATATGCAAGTCTCTAAAGGTATTTGCTCACAGATTAAGAGGAGAGTAGAAAAGCAGACAGCAGCAGATCAAATTCATGTCACTTGAGCTCTATCAGGTATTGAACCAGATACTCCACAGACATACGCCTGATCAAATTTGAATGAGTAAACGTACCCCTACTCACACACTGCATAGTGCTGCAGGGGCAAACGCACCAAACCATAGCATTTACTATTTGGATTTACATTACTAGAACCGTTTTTTACTGATACAAAATCTAATCAAAGTGTTCAATAGATTATGTTTTCTAAATGCAGGATGGCTTAGTTACAGATTGAAATACAATTGCTGAAACCTCTGAGCCAAGTTGACATGATGAAGCCATGAATGAATCTTGATTTTGTAGCTGCATTAAAATGCCATTTTGATGTTAAATTCTTGTCGATCACTGCCCCTTTTCTAAATTTGAACCTAAATGTTTGTCCCTACTGAATTCTAAAAATACGTCAGGTGGTTGCATGATGTGGATGTTGCTGAAGTGTAAAAAAAAGAAAGTGTGTTGTTATAAGAAAGATTTTAAACTATAAACTCTTGGTGTACTGAACTTCTTTGGATGTAATTATTGTAGCAGTAAATACCAACATGTTTGAATGACTGTACATGTTCTATTACATTCAGCTACAGTAGCTTAAAGAATTCCAAATGGAGACTTTGCTAATTTGAGTTATGGTTTTAAAATGTCCATCGTGGCATGGTGTCTTCATGAGGCAGTATAAAGAATGGTTAAATACATTTTAATTTAAAGCTCCTGTGAGGAGATTTTAGCATCATGGTTATAAAAATATCTTTATTACACTATAAAGCTGTTTTATTGCCTAAAAGTACTTCAATGAGGTAGGTGTCAGATACAATGAGCGTCACAGCATCCTATGAAAATATATTGTTTTACTTTTCCACAAAGCAAAGTTTCAGAGTGAGTTGATTGTTACAATTGGACCCAAGGGGCGCCAGCATCTACTGTGTGCATGCTGCATTGTTTGCTCACAATAAAAATACAGTAAAGTTATTTTTCAGTGTGTCACGGAGTTTTGATTTGTTTTTCATGGTATATGTTCCTGCAACCGTAATAATATATATAATATAATATAGTAACAATACTGAATCTGCATGGAGAGCAAGAAGGGCTGTGGCGTGAGCAATGCTTCTCTTTTTTGCAGCATTTTCTTTTTGTGTCGAGTTCAGTTTTTGTATTCATGCAGGCCTGTATCCTTTGTTAATACAGTGTTCATGTCACCTCTCTAGTGCGACGTGAAAACAATAATGACAGGATGGTCAAAAAAAGAGAAAGAAGTAGGAGGAAAACAGCGTGTTTGAGGTCAGGAATTCAAATGCTTCGCCCTTATTTAGGGACCCCAGAAGCCAATCAGCTTTCAGTGGATGTATACGGAAGTGAGAATATTTGCCGGTTAACTTGTAAAACCGAGAAGCTCACAAGCTATCAAAGGAAATCAAGCAAGTTTGATTTCAGAATAAATGTGTTGATCTTTGTTTATCCTTTGTGCAATCAGTCTATCGATATTTTACCATAATCCTCAGAGCCAGCCTGTTTTTTAAAAGGATGCTCCAAACATAGATTCAATATATAAACTAAATTATGAACTAAATCACAAGTTGGTAAAATAAATACATTCAAAGTTTCTCTTATTTTGAAAGCTCCGAACGGAAGTAACTTCTAAAATCGCCACTTTGTCAAAGGGTTAGGTCATCATCAGCAGCAGCAGCAGCAGCATCTGGACACTTGTTTTATCAGATTACTTTTTATTTGTCCTCTCGAAACGATGCAGTCCGACACTTTGTTGCACGTCGCTAATTTCAGCACACTGTTCGTGTGCATGGTGCTCAAATTCCCGCAGATATTTGTACTTATGAGAGCGAAATCAACCACTGGAGTGAGCCTCAACAGTCTTCTGCTCGAGTTGACCGGGTTTGTTGTTTGTTTATTGAATCAATCAATCGTGTATTATGTGTAAAGAGTGCAGATTAAAGGGAAATGACAGGTCTACAGTGAATCACTTAACCAATGTTAGTCTTCTTGTACCTCACCACACCTCCAAACTGCATTCAGATTGTCTCCAATTTATTACGATTTTGTGGACTGGTAATTACACACATATCATTAAAGATGTCTTAAAACATATAGCAAGTCCCTATTATGTAATGCTAAATTTGGCTTTAATATTAATAAGCACTTACCTCTATTCTTCATAAAACGTTGTAAATAGTATTATTCCTCCACCATCCTTGTTACTCCGGTTTACCTTTAGTGGGGGAATGATGGGAAGGGACATTCATATAGTGATTATTTCGGGTCAGGAGAGGATTAGGAGCTAGTTTCTCTCAGAGATTATGTTTAAAATAGGACACAGCTGCTCCCTGATAAAAACAAAAACACTATATACCAATCTCTATGCGTAAGAATAACACTAAACACTTGGATTTTTGGTACAGAGTTGAGAATTGTGAATGCATTGTTGAGGTCAATGAGTGTCTCCATGTGTAGTAGTGTGATATCTGTTAACATTTCGACTTTAGACTCTAAACACAGCTTCCCTCATTTAGCCTAGTAAAAGCAGCTGTAAGTCCAGTAGCTTACACTGTGTGGGGCTTGCCTAACAATTTTCTTCCTTTTTTGTAGGTTTGACATAAAAAAAAAAAAACATTTAGTTTGGGACTGAGCGGCTCTGTGTCTGTAAGGCTGTGTACTTTCTCCGAGTCATGTCTGTCCTCTGTGCCTGGCAGTATCCACACTTTTCTAAATGTCTCCACTGTGTTGGCTCTGTCACAGTGCATGCTGCAGACACGTTCTTAAAGCTGCACCGGGTCAATGGAAATGACAAAAGTTGTTATATAGATATTACATTAGGAATGAATTCAAAAGGACATTATCTTCTATGAATTAATCTTATTAGTAATACTTAATTGCTTTAGTGTATGGGAGCCTTCGACCTTATCATCTTGTCATCAGTTTTGATCTATCTGTAACATTTAATCATTTCAACAGTGGCTCAAATGAATGACTATAATGAATTACTTCCCTGGCTGTCTGAGACCAAAAATCACAGAAACATCACCAAACCTATCTGCCTGTAAAAATATCATTTGTTTACACTATCTGGTGACGTAGCAAATCCTACTTAAGAAGACAGAACTTGAGAACGTTTTTAAGGTTCCTTGTAGGCTTACATTTCAAGTCTATTTTCTCAGCTGCAGTCAAAGAGAGAGAGATAATGTTTCCTCTATCAGCCCAGGAGATTTGATGGAAATTAAAATGCTTCCTCTGCAAGCCATCAAACACCAGAGTATGTTCTAATACAATACTTTACTGTCCATAATGCCCTGTGCAGCTTTAACTTGATCTGTTTCTGATGGTTTATTGTCTCGACAACTCCACCTTGCATAAGTTTGTGTGCCATCACCATGCCTGCACACAGGTGACAGCCTGCAATCATAGTCCTCCACCTGCATGTTAGCTTGATGAACAGCATCTGCTGCTGAGTGTCAGAAACACGCCTGCTGAAGTCTGTTTGGAGGCTTTGTCCGTCATCTTTGCTTCATCCTGTTTACTGAGGACATTTGAGCCCCGTTCATTTCATTGAGGTGAAATGATCATAAACAGGTTCAGTGTGATGTGGCAAAAAATTAACTCTTCTCAGAAGGACCTTAGACTTTGAATGTTCTGAACACATCACTTAAGGCATTGTTATCATTGCTATTCTTAACATTCCAATACATTGCAATAACCTACATGAAACCTCCTATCTTACAGGTTCATTGTGTTTGTAACTTATCAGATGTACTATGACTACCCACCTCCAACATACCTGGAATATCCCATTCTCATCGCTCAAGGTGAGTTGTCTTTATTTCAGACTCACAGATTTCAGGATCAAGCATACAATAATGTGAAGACTCCCTTAAAAACGTTTATGTATTCAATTCAGTTTTTAAGATGTGTGTTTACCATTTTGCAGGTAAAGGTGGAAAAATATTGACTTTATATAAGAGGACAAAAGTCAGTCCAATTGGAAAGTTACATTTTCATCCCTTGCCAAATCAATTAGTTGCATCATGGTATGAAACAATAAAACTGCTTCTTCGTTGATTGTTTTTTTTCTGTAAATATTTTCTTTCTAAGTTTATGATCTTATCATGTGGAAACAGATAGAGGGTAGAGGGGCCTCTATAGGTCTCAATCAAGAACCTCCAACTGTATCAACCATAATAACAGACCATCATACCTTCCCCTAGACTTTAGTTTCCATGCTTGAGAGATCAGCACAGACAGAAACAATAACAACTTCTTTAAGGTAGAAAACTCATAGTGGATATGTGTGGTATGAGCTCTGTAAAAGCCGAACTATCAGCTCCTGTGTGAGACAGCAAAAAGTTCTAGCTCTGGCCCTTGGATTGAAAGTCAGTCGTCTGTCGCCTGCAGCTTATTGATCAGGTGTGATTTATATTCTACCATCTCTCCTCAGATGTCATTCTCCTGTTGCTGATTCTTCACTACAACGGCAGCCTGCGGCAGAGCCTCGCCTACGCCTTGGTGTATCCTTTCATCACTTTCAGTTTACCTCGCATGTGAAGGTGTTCATTCAGTGCTGAAGAGAAGCAACGACCCAGTGTCACTTACTGTTTCCTTCACAGAATGTATTCAGGTTTGTCGGAGGTTGGAGGCTCCTCACTGTGGACAAGTGGATCATAGATTTGGCCATGGTAAAAAAAATCAAATTAAACTCAGTGGGTCGTGAATGAAAGTAGCAAAAAAAGATGGCTTGTCATCAGTCAGGTGAAATGAGGTTTAGACTTGAATGAAAAGCTGTCCAGACCTCATTGCAACTTATGTATCTGAGAAAGTCACTCAGACCTTAAATGGCTTTCTTGGTTAATAGGTTGAATGTGTCTGAAGACATTTTTGCATATATCAAGGTGTGAGCAGTGATCCTAAACTGCTTTTCCTTTTAAAGTTCAAGTTTTTGCAGGCCACATAAAAACTAGAAACGTTTCCCTTTTTTTTTTAAGATTTATTTTTATGGGCTTCATTTTAGCGATAGTGGAAATCGGAGAGAGAGCGAGAGAGAGTGAGGGATAACATGCTGGAAATCAGCCACTGGTCAGAATCGAACCCGGGCCACCCTCTTGCAGGACTATAGCCTCTGCACATGGGGTTTGCACACTAACCATTTGGCTTCAGGCACCCTAAACCTCCTCTTTAAATTAAAGCTAAGCTGTATAATTCATATAAACATTCAAAAAACCTGTAGACTGAATCTGTTTTCATTGACGTCCACTTTCTTCTCAGAGTCTGTGCACATTCATCAGTGCAGCCAGTAAATTGACACAGCTGCAATGTCTGTGGAGGTCAAAGGATGCTGGACAGGTCAGCTCACTCTCCTGGGCTTTGGCTACCTACACTTGTACGGGTGAGTGAATAAAGCACAGCAGTCGTTTGTGTTGCATTCTTACCTGAATCAAGTTTCCTCATGTTATGTACTGCAACAGAAACGTCACTAATCACTCGACCGTGTTGTGTTTCTCAGCTCGTGGTGTTTCACTGGCTCTTACTTCTAACTTCTGTCTCAATGTTAAAATGCAGTGACTGACCTCTGCTGTGTGTGTGTGTGTGTGTGTGTGTGTGTGTGTGTGTGTGTGTGTGTGTGTGTGTGTGTGTGTGTGTGTGTGTGTGTGTGTGTGTGTGTGTGTGTGTGTGTGTGTGTGTGTGTGTGTGTGTGTGTGTGTGTGTGTGTGTGTGTGTGTGATACTGAGGGTTTCTACGTCTAACCCTGAAGAGTGCTGAACATGAGGCTTATAAAAGCAACGAGAGAGAACAGACTGTACTACTAAAAGTCCTCTCAGGTAGAAAGATGCTTACAAGCTACTATCTCAGAGGCAAAGTGTGTGAGTGATAAATCTATGAAGTGTCCTTATCCACATTAAAACATTAAGTATGTGGTATCAGTTGGTACAGTCAGCTTTAGTTAGAAAGTGGCAGGTCTGTAAAATGTCTGTAAAATGTCAGGACCTTTGGTGGTGGTGAAAAAAACCCAAACCTACCTCAGTAGCAAATGCAGTGTATTCTTGAACTCTTTTTAATTCTTAGCAATAACTTTGCACTGTTTTAAAAAAAAAAAAAATTACAATCTATGATTATTTATTAAACTTATTTGTATTTAAATCACCTTTTAACACTTTCTGACAACTTTTTCATCTTATGTTCATGAGTACATGGACTTTAACATCATGTCTGCGTGTGCAGGTTTTTTACCTGCTGTGTGCATGTGCGTGCACATTCTGCAGAAAGTGTATTTCTTATAAGCACACACACACCTACTGTTTGTGCCTGTGTGAAGCACTTTAAGTTGAAACAAGCTCTCTGCTTTTCAGATGAAGGCTCGTATCCTCTTAAAAACCTCACGCTTTGCATTCTTCTTAACATGGGGAATCTGTAACCAACCTGTCCTCCCTAAAGTACTGTTACCTTCAGCTCGTGAATGTGTTGCTATTTACTCTACTCCTAATTTAATACACGAGCAATGAATGATCCATTCCACGCTTCATTAATAAAATATGAGATGCTCTGTTGGATAGTGAGGGTGTCATTAAGAAAGCTTTGTCTTTGTTTCAGCGAGGATTTACACCACCACAGTAACCACAGGAGACATGCAGGGTAAGTCGCACAGTTTCCGGCTGATTTATGAAAAAAAAACTAAACGCATTTCTTTTCTGAAATACCTACAGTATTATCTTAGTTTAACACATGTTGCTGATGATGGTGCTTTGCTGTCTGTATTTTCCCTGAGGGGGAGAAGAAGCCCCCACCCCTGTGAAAACTGATACCACTGATCCTCTGTTGCACATTTTTTGAAACATTTGGCTCTGAAACCAGATGTGGAAATAGTTTTGTAGTGTTTGTATGCCTACAAGGAACATGTTGCATCAAATCTAACAGAAGCGGTAATCTGAGTGTCTTGGTTAATCCAACAAAAGTTTCCTTTTTCAGAGCCGCCGGCACGTCTTACTTAGGAGCACGACTCTGAGACTTAAGAGACAAAGACCGTTAGTTCTGTCGAGGGTTTTAAAACTAAGTTATTGTATATCATTTATTCTTTTTATGTCTCTTCATGGTTGTTTTGTGTATATTCATGATCATGTTGTATATCTTGGTAGTTCTGTTATTTATGGTCCTTTCACACTCTAGTAGTTCTGTTTGTTTATGGCAGATTTGGATTTCCTTGTAGCTTTCTTGTGTCCATGTTTCGTCACATGCATCTCCTCATAGTTATTTCATTTAGACTTTGGGGCCATTAGCATCTCTTAATGGCTGTCAAAGGTATTTTCTTTGTCCATTTTCATGTCTTTGTAGTTGACTTGATAAGTAAAAGATACTTTGTGGTGAAGAAGCTACATTTTCCACACACAATAGAAATCCCATAAAGTGATGAAGAGAACTGAACTGTAAACAAACAGAAACCTCAGGGGGACATTCACTGAAGTGAATCACTCAAATCTTCAGGTCATCAGTTTGTAAGATCAAAAAACAGCATCTTTATGTCAGAATGTGAATTACTGTCGTGTTTATCTAGCATCTAATAAAAATCGATCTCTGCCTCAGTTCTGGTGCGCTTCATCGCCATGACGTTGCTCAACCTGTGGGTGCTGCTCACCGTGATCTACTACCAGAGAAACAGCAGCAGGACCAAGAAAGACGAATAAGCCCAAAGGTCGGATTCTGACGCCAACCGGCTTTTCTGCCCGTCGCTCCGTGTCTTCCAGCTTCGCTCAGCAAGAGAGATAACTCGGTTACCTGGCACACAGATCGGAGATCAAACACATGATGAATAAGAACGGTTGTGTGAGCAGCTTTTGTATTACTGACCCATAAAAATGTGCTTTTTATAATATTTTTACCTCAGTGTTAAACCCACACATTTCTGTTTTTGATAGCATTCCAGTGAGTGGAAATCTGTGAGACCAACGCTCTTTCATACTGTATGAGAAACTATAGTGTTTATGAGAAAGCCAACTTTATCTGAGACGTTCCTCCTCAGGATGACAAATACTGTATTTGACAAGATTTTATAAGTGTTAAAAGTTATTTTGTGAATTATTTTAATAAAGCAAACATTCTACCTTTCGCACAGGCTGATATCGTCATTTAAAAAAAAATCTGCCAGACAATGTTAAAGTTGTTGCACCTTTACAGAAAAATGAGTTCTAAACAATTCATCTTAAAGACCGGGAAAAAAAACCCTCCCAAACCAAAAGGCACATCCATGTCTTTATTGTTGAAGTAGTTATATTCATAGAACTGTTTGGTAGCAAACATGCAATCTGGATGTAAAGCCCTTAAATACAAAGTGGACAAGGCTGTATAAATAATATAATGTGCACTGTATGGCATGTAAAATATATACTGTGTATATTATATGTATAAAACATGCTTCTTGGTTAAAGGAGAGCACTCAGTACACACACACTCACATACACAGACACACGTTCACACAGTTACTCTCCTCCTGCTATATGAGCCACACACACACACACACACACACACACACACACACACACACATACAACCATGTGTCCACACAGAGTCTGGTTCCTTTTAATACAAAAATATCAGGACAAACACTTTTAGAAAAACGCTCAATGGAATAGTGCTGCTCAGTATATCGATTTATGGGCTTTGATTGCATACCTTCATTGTTTCTGCTTCTTCTTGGTTACATTGGAATGACTGTCACTCCACTCGGAACAACTAGAGGACACTAAGGTGACGGCTAACAGCACTGAAGTGTGAGGCCTGAAAAGGCAAACACATGCAAGCTCACTCAGAGTAGTTGGTGATGAAAGGAGGCTTCAGTCAAGTATATTTGGATAGAATAATACAATGCCTGCGTGTCGTCTCTGGTGAGGCCCAGATGTACATTCAAAACAAACGAAAAGGAGCAGAGCTCGGATCAGAAAAGCATTAACGGTGCACACCTTGTATTCAGTAAACATTAACCCTCGTATCTGACAGTGCAGGTTTGAAAGATTATAGGACTGGGAGAATCTCCTGTCATCTAATGCCGTTCAGAGCAGAGTTCTGTTCACTTGTTAAACCATTTTCTATTCTGCATACGACGGTGAACCAATGATTCAGAGCGTGCCTGAGTCAGAAATCTGAATAAGAGGCACTGGAGGCTTTATTTGCTCAAATCCTGGAAGAACACGACACTCTTCCCCGCCTCGCTGACTTTCCTAGAATTCGCAGCTCGTTGGCTTCAGTACCTTGATTCAGGTTTCTGTGACCCATGTCGTCACACATCTGAAAGCAGAAGTTGTCTAAGCGAGAAGCTACAATCAATATGTTGAAAAGTCTGCGTAAGTTCAGATATCGTATCAGCTGCTTTGAGCTAAACGCTTAAACAATGTACTATCTTTGAATGTAGTGTTCCCCTAATAAACTCTTCATACTGGTCACAATTATTAAAACACAGGAATGTCTTTGTTATTTGGCCACAAGAATCCCCCCCAAAGTGTGAGGAAGAGTGTTCATGTTGCGTCCTTCAGTCAGAGAGTCTTGGTGAGAAGTGTTGAGGTAAGTGTATCCCCCTTCCTGCCCGCCCTGGTCAGGTTCATAAGAGCTCTCCTCTTCTGTTCCGTGGGAGCGGAAACGAGCTACTCCAGATCCACCGAGACACATAACTGCTCTAGTCAAGAGCCCAAGAGAAGACTTGGCCTAACAAGCTGACAAGTCGCCCAGCTGGTTGAAGAGATTGCGGATGAGTTCGATAGCTGGGAGGGAGTTCATCTTCAGGGGATCAAAACACGTTTTGAAACTCTCACAGACTGCAGCACGACAGGATGGGGTTGTGTGGGAAAGCAATGTGGAGTTCAGTGTGCTGATCTGCAAACAGAGCTTTGTATAGTGTCTTTGAATTAGGAGGAAACACGCCAACGCCTCCTCCACGATGCACCACACTCCCCAGCAAGGTTAACTGGGAAAGGGAAACAGAGGGAAAGCGTTAGTGTGTCCAGAGAACTAAATAACATCAAGGCCTCATGGGATTTCACTCAGTGCTGGCCAGTGAATCCTGCAAAAATCACTTGTGCTTACGAACTCCACAACATGTCTGCGTATAAGACCGTCACCAAGGAACATGTCCGTCTTTAAAACTGAATGAACTGTTCTGAACTTTAAACATTAGCAAATAGTTTTCATAGGCAATGAATAAATATACTGTACAGTAGGAGTGGCCTGACTGATTTAAGGCCGATATATTGGGTAGAGATAAAAAAAAAAAAAAAAAAAAAAGAAATCCGATAAAGCCGATTTTTTTTTTTTTTTAGATCTACATTCAATGCAGTTATCAAACACTTGTGGATATCTAATGAGAAGGTCACTCAAATGGAAAATAACTCTTGACACTCTGAAGGGTGATAATGTCCTTTTTATAATCCATAAAATAATAATATAATCCATGTTTTTCCTATCACTCGACTTACACATCTACAGGACACGATCAGCAAAGAGATAAAGGCCCCGACACGCCAAGGAGACCGTCGTGTGTTCAGCTCTGTTGTTACCAGTCTGTCTCAGTTTGCCCTTTTTTTTTTTTTTTTTTTTTGCCGATTCCACATGTTGAATTGACGTGGGTAGGAATATCTCTGATTGGCTGTTCAGCTAAGCGAATCAGGAGCGCCAGAGCACATGAAGAAAAACAGAGGCGCCTCTTCTGCGCTGGTTCAACAAATAAAAGACAGGGCTGACAACACCAGTGTCATTTCAACTCTTTATCAGACATTAGTCTCGATTAGAGGTACTTGTATTACGAGTGGTAAACGACAGCGGTGAGAAAATAGTGTTCTTGAATCACAATAACCGTTTATTTATCTACATTCTTCCTCGTCCTGTTCTGGTTTCACCTTTTTGGAATGATGATTAGAGGAGTACCGCCACCTGCTGGCATGGAGTTATATTGCTTCTCACACATGCACAGAACGTACAGTACGTGGTGGTCGGCCTTCAGCTGACGTCTTTGTGTTGTATTCTAGTGCTACTTCTTCGCCCTTCGTCGCCTCTACTTATTTGCTGCCTGCTCGGTGTTCTCAGCGCTTTAAGACGCACTGCACCAAAATCAACGCCAGCAAAAAGATTCCTCACAGGAGCTTTAAGTGAGCAAACTTTCTATCCGTGTCCATGATGTCATGTATCTGCCTTGATTTAAAAACACCCAGTGGTGAGGTGATCCAAACTTTTGTCTCCCCCGACAAACACACGCAAGCTGCGTGATCACCGCTACCGCCACAAACTGACCACCAGGATCGTGTCTGAGCATTTGGTGCATTTTGTAAACCAACAGACACACGATGAGAGTTTGGAAGGAAAAAGGTGGGAGGAGTCATCATTTGTACCAGTTTGCACTTTGGGACTCTTCTCGCCTCATTTTGAAGCCACTTGACCTGTGAGAGCTGAGGTAAGAGGTCATTAGGTCACAGCGGATGTTGAAACACGTTAACAGGGGGATGTTTTCTGAAAGAACGGCGCCTTCATTTCCCGCAGCTTTGGAAATATCAAAGTTAAAGCTAATGTAGCCACTTTCAAAACATTATGGATTACATGTTTTTCAGTTTTTATCCCAAGAGTCCCTTTAGAGCAAATTTAGACTCTGGCTGTATGAACTGGCGTCTCGTGGAAACGCTGTTCCACTGCTAAGGAAGTCACAGCACGACACAGCACACGCCACACTCGGTGTTACCGTACAGGTTCATCAGAAATGAATAGAGGAACAATCATCATCGATATCATCCAAAGCCCAGTGCCAGTCCTGAAGACCAGAGTCCTCCAATCTGAAAGGGGAGATTTGTTTGGATGTGTGGCAAATGCACATCAAAAAACTGGTATGCATTACGTCGATTCTCCTGAGGCATGGGATGATCTAATGCTCTCATGATTAAAGAGTCGAGGCGTTATGTGAGGGGAGCTAAAAACAAGCTTGTCTTCTGCAGGCTAATCATGTATTCAGAGGGAAGAGCTCCACAGCTGCTCACGCTCTTATACCTCAAATAAAAAAAAAAAAACCTCAGTGAAGCTGAGGCGAATGTGAGATCAAAACAGGATTATTTTGACTCGAGGAGAAGTGCTCCAGCTCATAAATACGGTGTTCTATGGATTTAACATCCAAAGGTTTCACACGGGCTGAGTACAGAAATATCAGCATTGTTCAGGATTTGTTCATTTTGCAGCTGCCCTTCAGAGAACTGAAGTTACATTGAGCCACATTTGACAGACTTAAGGCCAAAAGATTCCAAGAAGGCAGATCAAATACGCTTTGTTTAGTTTAAACCCATCATGTTGAAAACCTGTGAAACGGCTCATTACAGGAACACTTCAGATTTAAAGGTTTATCATGGGATTAAATTCATACAGTGATATTACATCCATACTCCACTTAAAAAGCACGATATGTTATGATAGTATAACTAGCATCAGAACAGTCAGTAATCTTTGACACATTAAAAAATGTGAGTGCACAATCAGGATTTAAAAAATGCATTCGCTACATCCTTGGTGAGTCGACCTGATTAGCCAGGCGATCTTTCGTCGGCATGCAGATGGTTCATTCTTAAAAGTATTCGGGTAGGATCTCTTGTTGCCGAGCTACCTGCTCTTGCTGGTGGGGATCTGTCGACTGGGCCTCCTCATGGACTGGCTGGGCTGCACCTTCATGGAGGCTCGAGGCGACGAGCGTGCAAAGTGCTCTGGCGGCGGAGGCTTCTTGGGAATCTTCTTGACCAGTCGGCTCACCCACTTCTGCTGCTCCTCCTGAGAGATGGCCAGCAGCAGCAGGTTCTTGGCCGTGGAGACGTCGTAATTCACTGAAGGTGAGAGAGAGAGACGTGCAGCTTATAGTTGTGTTTACGTGCAACATTGTTATTACATTGTTTCTCTTTCACATCCTGAAGCTGAACTAAAAAGGGGAGTCAATTTGTTACATGTTTGGCGATGGAGCTGAGTATAGATACAAAAAGACTTTCCTTTGCTTCAGCAGATTTCATTAATCGATAGCACCGAGGAGAACAGTATTCAGTAATATTAAAAATTATGTTTTGGCTTTGACAGGGCAGACTTGTTATTTTTCGTGTGATAATATCACAGAGACATTGGCTCTAAAGACTGTCTGGTTAAAGAGAATAAAGATTTATCTGTAAGCAGAAACAGCTGTCTTCAAAGTCCCCACTCTCCATTGACAGAAAGCAGTGCCTCTGACTCACTGAACATCACAGCTGCCGTCTGATGTCGCCTCAACAGATGCAGTTTGTCTGGTTTTTTGTAGGGGTTGGCTTAAATTCAACATAACACAAAAAACTAATGTATGAGTAATGCAGACTTAGAACAGCAACTTCCATGTTCTCAGAGTTTAAGAAAAAAAAACTAATTTTGTATTTAGAACAGACGGAAGTCAAAACATTGATTCTGAAAGTTGTGGTACATGAGGATTTAGGTTATGTTGGAGTTATTACATCCTGTCTTGCAGCTGCCACCTTAAAACCCTTTGTACCTCTAAGATGTTGCATAATGTATGTTTGAAGAGGACCCATCTTTTGGTTGAACACACAGGAGCATCCTACCCTTGCATGGAGCGATGATCTCCTCCTTCTTGTCCATGTGGTCCTTGTGACACTTGATGTGGCAGCGCCGACACTCCAGAGCAGGCGGGGGCTTGAACATGTTCCACAGCGGCTTGGTGCACGCCTCACAGTTGGTGGGGAAATGGTAGAGGGTGGGGATGAACTCGTGGCCCTTGTGGCAGATGTAGCTTGACTTCTCGCCGATGGCCAGCGCGTCAGTAAACTCCGGCTCCTTCTTGCACTCGCCTTCGTTGGCATAGAGAATCTGAAAGGGTGTTTTTTGTTTCCGAGAAATGAGAAGGAAGCGTGTGAGCGCGACACCCGATAAGCAAACATCATAAACTAATAATTCAGCTGTTCAAACTTTAGAGATAATGATACCTGGAATATCCTGGGAATCTCTTTGGCGTCAGCACGGTACACATCTGTTTGAGTAACAGGCCTCACATGGAACAGTTTGCTGTGCAAAGAAATAAAATAAATGTTATAGGAAATGTCCAAAAGCAAACAAACAGATGAACAAACTTGACTGATATGAGAGTATTACTATGAGTTGGAAACCTACTCTATGTCCAGCACCATGTAGGGAATGGACTGCTCTTTATCCTGCTCGTTGTTGTAGAAGAGAATCTTCTTGCTGCTCACAACAACGTACTGAAGCAGCAGAGCAGACGTGTTAGAGTGATGTTCAACAGACTGTGTTTACATGATCACAGCAGCTTCATGCTTCATACCTTTTTCTCCCAGCCAAACTTCTTGGTGTTGGTTCGAACAGGGAGAGAGAGCCAGCCCTCCAGCCGGGTTTCTGCACGGGAGAGAGAGGGATACGAGTTCAAGTGTGGAGAGACATAATGTGTTCTGTCTGTGTTACCATCACAATGCTGTCCAGCCAACAACATTGCTGCACTTTCTGAATAAAAAGAAACCTGGCTCAAATAAATGAAACCCACATTGATCCAAATCTATTAACTGTGAACAAGCTGAACTCATCTAAAAGTTCCACTCCAATTCTCTTCAATAGGATACACTACTTTATTGCACCCCAGGGGGAAATGTGTTGCCACAGCCTTGAACAGTTGGTAAATAAGCATGTCACACAGGAAAAAACACAAACAATAAAAGTGGCCAGGCAGCGTGGAGGCTTGTTAAAAAAAGCTTTTTCCTAAAGCGTCCGCTCTTCCAGCTCACAGTCCTGTCTCTACGACCTGATGGCAGAAAGGAGAAGAGTGGACTGAGTGGGGGGGGGGGGGTCCCGGGCTGTGGTGAGAGCTCTGTGGGTCAGGGCTTTGTAGTTGAGATGTGAGAGGTTTTTCAGACCCATGAGTTTTGAAACATTGTCTGTGATAGCGGTGAGTTTATTTTTGTTCTTAACAAATATCTTGAAGGAGCCGTTGCAACACCGTAAAAAATGAGTTTGAGATTTTTTTCGAAGGAAAAGAAAGAATAAGAGAAATGAAGAAACAAAGTTTGGCTTTGGTCTGACATTGGCCGTCAGTTTTGAACTGGATTCTAATGTTTTTCGTTGTTTCAATCTTGAACAATGAAAGTTAAAGAGTGTCATCTGCTGTTTGAAAGACACAGTAATTGTTGTTTACCTGTGAATGCATCGTCAGTATCAAACTCTGGCCCACTGCCTCCGCTGGCAGAGTCCATCGATTGAACGCTGAGCGTCTGCAGGTGGTTCCTCAGCTGCTCGATGTCACTGTCCTTACTGTCCAGGGCCATCTGCAGCTCGATACGCATCTGGCTCTCGTCCGCCAGTTGCTAAAAACAACAAGACACGAGGTCAATCGGGAATGATTAAACGTGACATCACAGAGGGGAGCAGTCACAGTGCTGCTCTCACTGTGTGGCTCTTTCACTCACCGCCTGCATTTCGTTGATCTCTCTCTGGTATTTGATGATGGAGCTGTTGAGTTTTTCTTTCTCCGACCTCAGCTCCAACTGCAGCTTCCTGTTCTCCTTCTCCTTACGTCGCATGTCCGTGTCGTTACCACGGCGACTGCCTCCGCCGCGGACCTCCTTCCTGTTCATGATCTCTGCCAGCTTATTGACGGCCTGTAGGAAGATGCGGTTCAGCTTTTTCAGCTTGTCGTCAAAAGTTGCCAGGTTTATTATACAGCTTCAAGATCTTCTAAAGAAAGGTTCCACAGGGTTGTGCTCGATCTTTCATTTCAATGGCCTCAAATTTCTGTAATGTTTGACTCAAGGCTGGAAAATGTATGGAAGCATCAGCTCGGGTTACTCTATCCGTTTTTCACAAACCTGAGTTTTCAGAGTCCTCTCTGACTGCAGCTGCTTCTCAAACACCTGCTTCATCTGGTTGATCTGCTGCTCCACATCCTTCGACTTCTCCGAGTCTTAAAAAAAAGTAAAAGACAACATTTGGTGAGTGGATTTCAGCTTGTGCTGTGCTTTTCCAGACTTCAGACTATTTCACACCACAGGCCACACCTACACATTCACACACTGATGGCAGAGAGTGCTTTGTAAAGTGACAACCAGGAGTAACTGATCCCATTCATACACATTCAAACACCACTGAAGAAGCAGCAGGAGCAGCTTAGGGGTTAAGTAGTTTGCTCAAGGACACGTCGGACATGTGACTGTGGAACCTTCTGAGTGAGAGACGACCAACTCAGCTTTGAATTATAGAGCTACATGATCTTAATCTCTTTTATTACCTTCAATTGCTTCCTTCAGTTTGTTGTTCAGCTCCTCCTTCTCATTGGCCAGGTTTGCAACATCACTAGTCAGGGTTCTGTTGGCCTCCTCCAGCTGAATGAGGCAGGAAATACTTCACATTCAATATGTTGACGGTAACTGATTCTCTTACCAACACATCACAACAAGTTGTTACCTCCATATCAATTTTTTTCAGATTGTATACAAGACATTTACTGTATGGGCAACAGTCGATGGAACGCACCGAATTGATGGTGATGTCCTTGTCATTAAGCTCCTGACGATGACGGGCCATCATCTCCTTCAGTTCCAGCTCCTTCATGATCTTCTCCTTCTCCAGGTCCGAGTACTGCTCCTCAGCGATGGAGCGTGCCAGCTGCTCTGAGTCCGCCTTGGTCAGTGTGATCTCCAGCTGAGCTGCCAACGAGTCCCTGAGAGAGAAAGAGAAAGAGAAAGAGAAAGAAAGAGAGAGAGAGAGAGAGAGAAAGAGAAAGAGAAAGAGAGAGACAGAGACAGAGAGAAAGAAAAAAAGAGAGAGAAAGGGAGAGAGAAAGAAAGAACATAATTAAAAAGCTACTCATGAAATAGATAATTCATTATTCAGAAAGGTAGGATGTTTAAGAACAGCTTTAGTCTTTTTTTAAAGGCTTGGCTGGAGCGGAAGTAGTTCAGTCTGAAGGGACTTAGTTTGGGAACCAGAGGGTCGAGGCAAGTCTAGAAATTGATCTGGTGGCTGGAGAGGTGCCAGTTCTCTTCTTGAGCACGACCAAAAGGTGTCTAAAGTTTCCTCTTACTCTGTTTGTATCATCATGTCTCCTTTGTGTGCCGGTATAAAAACTTCTCTCAGAACATAAATGAAAGGTAACAATGTTTGAGAAGTTAGATCAAAGCTGTCATTCTAATCGGTAGTTTTAAATACTCCCACACTTTCTAACGCCACATGTAGCAGAGCGTCACAGCTCAGTAGAGATGATTGATGATGATGCATTATCATGTTCCATTAACAGTCATAAAGCTACTTATTTCAGACAGCAGCCTTGTTAGTAGAACATCCTCAGGGAAAGTGTCTTTATCATTCCAGTTCAACTGGCTGTCATCACTAATCCATGATTATTTCCCTCCTCTGTATTGTATCAGTCTTAAAAATCCCACATTGACTCAGCTCTAGGTAAAGGAATAATCTGGAGAATTTTCATTGGATTAAATGTCTGTCGTTTGTCTATCATAGAGTGAGATCACACTATTGTAAATGATGGAGGCTCTTAGCATCACAGCCTCGCTGGTGTCACTCTCAGGACTCTCGACTGTTTGACCCCAGGAAGAAGAGTGGATGGCTATGTTGGGGCTAAAGAAGATCCTACTAAAGAAGGAACAAAACAGTATGCTATCTATTATGTTGTATTTGTTGGGTGAAAGTTGGCAGATCAGATAACGCTATAGAGTAGCTCAGCTACTTGACATTCCCAATGAACTGTTAATCTCCTTCCCCCACTTTCTCTTCTGTTACACCTAAAACAAAGAGATCAGAGTCTGTAAGGTAGATTTATCCTGCACATCTGTCCAGTTCTTTCATTACTCCTGTCGTGCATATTTTACGTTTGTCTCTTTAAGACTTGTGGCAGCATGAGTGCTGCTGTTCACTAGATCTAAACTTTTAAACCACTTCTCCATGTTCTTTCTTTCTTTTTTTGCACCAAAAACACAATCAAATTCAAATTCATAGTTTGTGTAAACACTTGGCCATGAAGCTGATTCTGATGTGGATCGTAACTGACCAGGATCGCTTAAAGCAAAGTGTCACTTTTGTTATAAATGAAGCACCTCTCCTCCTGTAGGTCCTGCAGAGACTGCTGCGCCTCTTTGAAGAGTTTGTTCTTCTCCTCACACTCCTCCTTCAGCTCACGAACCTGGGTTTTATACAGCGTCTGGAGAGAAAAAAAGCATCTTCTCTGAGCATCTTCAGAAACTTTCTACTCACAGTACCAAAGAGGTTTCTTTCAAACAATGACCTTTCCTCACGAATGGATAAAGAACTAAAGATTGAACAGGGATCACTGAGTCCTTTATGTTCATTAATTAGTACCCACAAAGACCTGCATTAGCAAATTAAATCTAAACAAATGTGCTGGAAAAAGCCCACACACTCAGGGAGATGCAGAACCATAATGTGCTGCTCTCTGTCATTACTAATCCAAATAACAGGTCAGAGTACAGACTCACAGAGAAGTACTGCTCAGCTTCCAGCTGGTCCTGTAATTCCTTCATCTGCCCGTCAGTGTCTTGTCTTTCTCTGTAGGAAAAAAACAAGAAAGTACAATTCATTACTCGTCCTCCTCTTAATTCAAAGACAAGAAACGTGTAGAATGAATGTGATGGAGGAAACTGAACGGACTTGCGCAGCTCTTGGTTTTGTTTCTCGAGGCTGCGCTTTATGTCCAGGAGGTGATTCGTTTCCTGTTTGAGCTGCTTCTCGGAGGTTCGCAGAGAGCTGAGCTGCTGGTTCTGGGCCTTCAGGTCATTCTGAGTCAGACTACGTTTCTGGGTCTCTTGCTCGATCTTCAGCGTCAGGTTCTTCACCTAAAAGAATCCATCAGACACAGAGGCGCAGAGAGAATGAGAGACGCCGTGGCATTAACTGCTGCGAATGCTGAATCCACTTTTTGTTTATCGTTTAATGAAAAAAGTTTTCACCGGCGACCTGCACGGAATATCAACGCTCCCTCACCTCTTCAGTGAGTCGGTCCTTGTGCCTCCGCAGCTCGTCTAGTTTCTGAAGCGCCTGTTTGTAGTCACAGTCCATCATGCTGCTGTGTTTCTCCAAATCCAAGATCCGGTTCTCCAGCCGCAGTTTGGCCGCTCGCTCCTCTGCCAGCTTCTGCTCCAACTCTGGATGGTCGTCATTTTATCATATCAATACATTAATCCAAGCTAAAGTTATGACAACAAGTGCAAATTCTAATCGAGCTGTAGCACAGCATTCAGAGCTGTGAGTGTGGTAAAGTCAGACGTCCATTTGAGGGGGAATCCTTTCGGAGTTCATAATCTTGAATAATCGCTCCTTTTTCAAAAAGGTTTGATTAAGAGTGTTAAAAAAAATAAAATAAAAAAGGATGAATGGACGGTTTGGGTAAACAAAGAGAAAACGATTTCCACCAAAGGGAGGCTCTCACCTTTCATTGACTCCGACTTGGCGCCCTCAATAGTCACTTTGATCTTGCTCTTGTCTGCCAGCAGCGCCCTGGTGGCCTTATGAGAGGCCTCCTCCTGCTCCAGCTCCTGCTGCAGCACCTTCAGCTTGTAGGTCAAATCAATCTCCTTGTTGCTCATCTCCTGTACGAGGAAAACGAGGGCAGAGATGCTCTGAAATGATCCTAAGGTTTGGACGATGAATGTGCGACATTGTTGTACACATGAAACTGCAGAAATCAACAATATCCTGTGTAGATGTTTCTGAGTCATGACTGTCTACGATGAGCGAGAGGGCTGAGTCCTGCCAGCTGTACGGTTGTCAGAGCAGTGTTTACATCATGTTTACTTGAATATAAAGCATTTTCAGTCAAGGACCAGAGAAAAGAAGAAGAAAAGACTCACTGCTTATTTTTAATCTATCTTTATATCTCGGTCAATTCTGTTTCATTTATGTGCAATACAAAGCTCTGAGTTAACCGAAGTGAGCTAACATTAGCCCGCTAACACGACAATGCAGGCCAGAGGCAATTGAAGCTCGCGTAAAAAACAATTTTGTCCGCCACTTGCTTTTAATGGTGCTTGATTACGGCGTGTTCTAGTTCTCTTTCAGTGGAGAGGGGTAGGGGGTGTGTTGCTGGAAGCCGAGGCTTCAGTTTGTTTTGGTTTAATTCTGCCGCTAAAGGGGGACATCTACTGGATCAGAAAAAAAAAAAAAAAAAAAAAAAAATCACACACTCTTCCTTTAAAGCTTTTTATGTCAAAGATAATTCTTCTACTTTTTTGAGAGCGTGTTTTTCATTTATTCATTTGCACTGTGGAAGGAAGACACTTGACAGAATTATTCAGCTGTTGATGAAAATGTTTTTTTACTGATGTCAGATGAAACAGGACAAAGTGCCCTGGTGATGTTTATTTCATCTCTGCAGCTCAACAATCTGAATTAGCCCCCAGCACGTCATATGAATAAACTGTTTCTGAGTTTTTAATTAAGAATGAAATGCCGACGGCTATCTCATGAATATATCAGCAGCATATTTTAATTTCAGTTCAGACTTACCCACAACAGCCCTCAACAAAAAGAGTTTTAAACCGGAGAAAAACAAAATAATAACCGTTTACCTTCTCCATATCAGTGTGCTTCTCCTGAAGTTGTCTCTTCTCACTCTCAGCCTTGGACAGAACTTGTCTCTGCTGACGGGCCTCCTCCTCCAGGCTAGAAATTCGCCCTGCAAGACAAAAGCACGGGGACTCAGAGACACGTAATCCAAATCAAGAAGCTCTAAGGCTTCTCATTTCTGTTTGTCTTCTAAATCTTGTGTGCATACAGAATTCGTACCCATGGCTACACATCAAAATGCAGCCAGGATGTCATTCTGTTATTCTGTATATGAAGAGGTCAGAATGAAACCCCTGCAACAGATTTCAGTTTGAGATGGTTTTGCTCAAAGTGTTCAGGTCTTCATTCTGAGCCTCATTCTGTCCTGACCACCCCAAATACTTCACAGGAGATTACAGCTTTGAAGAGTGGCTCACCACCTTTTTCCTCTATGTTTGACTCAAAGTCTACATCATTTCATTTTGGACAACTGAGCCAACTGCTCTTGCAGAATATCAAGCAAGCCTTACAAAAAAACAACAACAAAAAAACAGCCACTGTAGTGTGAAGTCTCGTCCCTAAATACGATTAAACAGAATAGCCTAAGGCAACATTTACATGATCTGAATGCCTTTTTCCAATATCCTGGTACAATACAGAAAGCTGAGTCACTGACTGGTACACACTAAGCAGGTCTCAGAGCGTGTGTTTACTGTTTTAGCTTACAGTATCACTGCAGCTCTATTAACACGAGCAGATAGAAGCTTTTATAGAACAGATGAAGTAGGCTGTTGTCCTAATCAGATTAAAGGTGATTCATTAGTCTTAATGATGACACACTCCGTCGTACACTTAAACACACGGCTGGAACAGAACAAGCACTTGTTTTGGTTTAGGCTCCTGTCCACATGTTGTGTTCTCAGTGTATTTGTTGAACCAGTGTGACAAGGTGGCTGAAGCCTCTTATCTCCTTCACATCAGATGTGTTTGTTTTAATTCATTCTGCAAATCAACCTGACTCGGAGTTTCACAGACAGCGTGACGTTTGCGGAGAGGATTCTGCAGTGAGAACTTTGTCCTGTGCATTTGTGAAGCACGGTGCTTCTGGTGCACTTAGCTGCCCTTCTTAAATCTGCTGTGTGTCAGATGGTACAGCCCATTTTCATTCAAGGTTTGGAACAGGATTAATCAGAAAAACACAAGTCGGAAATGCGTCATGGTCGAACTTGATGGCAAATACAAATATAATGTGCTGATTTGCTTGAGTTGGACAACAAATGCTATTTTTGAAAAAAAAAAGCAGACACAAAGTTGTCGTTGATTCCCTGAGCTCACTAAAGTTAACACAAACACGAGAGGCAGGAACAAGGTAAATATAACAGTGACATGTCCAAACCCCCCCCCCCCCCCCCCCCAAAAAAAATTTATACTCTTTTTTTCACGCTGTTTCAAACAGCCATCAATAAATGTAAACTCTTATATTGACTGATAAGAAGATTCTCTTCGAACCACCCTGTAAATATGTGCTTCACCCACCCATCAGGTCGCTGATGGTCTCAGAGCCCTGGCTTTGCTCCCTCCTCTCCGTCTCCAGCGCCGCCTGCAGGCTGATGCACTCCTTCTCCAGGCTCAGCTTGCTGCGCTCCAGCAGGCAGCATTTGTCCTGCAGCTCGCGCACGTTTGCCTCCAGCTGCTGCAGCTGCTTACTGCTGTCCGTCTGGGTTTTACGGAGCCTCGTGGCTGCCTCGGACTCAGCCCGCAGCAAGGTGTTGGCTTCTTCCAGCTGGAGACAGAAAAACAAACAAAAAGATATTCAAGAATCAGTGTGCAACTTTTGTTTGTTTCCAAACTTAATGAAGTAATAAAATGAAAAGTTAATCCTTCTAACAATTATTGTATATTTTTCTAAAATGCTGGGGGGCTTTTGGTTTAGTACGTTCGCTCCATGTTGTGGTCCAGGTTCTAGTCTAATCTGTGGCTTTTCCCCATTCTCTCTCCCCAATATCTGAATCTTTCCACTGTACTTGCACTCTAATAATGGGAGCATAAAGGGGCCCAAAAGTAATCCTAAACAAAAGATGCCTTTATTTAGAGAGAGGAAAGAGAGAGAGGAGAATGGCGTGTGAAATTAACCCGAAGTCCCCCCGCTTAGAGGACCATTCATAGGGAGAGCGCACTGACCACTAAGCTACCAGCACTCCCCATATTCAAACATTTTATTCAAATGTGGGTGGCATTTTATAAATTAAGCGTCATAGCAAACTTGGCACTCAGCGACGGACCTGTTTCTGCAGGTGAATGTTCTTCTCATTGGAAATGTGTGAATTCTGGTTTCTTCTCTTCATGTCATCCAGCTGATCTCGAAGGCTGTTGACTGCAAGGACAAGGACAACGTACTCAAGTGAGCTTACTCATTTAGAGGTGGAAACTCAAACCTTCAGAGTTGCACCAAACGTCTTCTGTAAAGTATAGAACAGCATTTCAGAACGAAGGGGGAGTTTAATCATACAGCAAAGAAACAGTTCGACTAAAAATGAAGAATTTATAAAGGACACAGCCACAGAGCAAGTTACAGTAAGAGCCCTGTGTTGTACTAGTGAGCATGTTTGCAAACTATCTAGCAGTGACTCTGTCCATGTGGTGGCAGTATAATCCACATTATATCAGTCTGTTGACGTCTGTAGAAACACTTTGAGTTCACATTTAAAAGGCAAAAGACAGAAGTGTCGTCTATCATACAGAAAGCTGTGAAGCAGAAGGTAAATGCTTCATCCAACGCCTCTCAAAAAAAAAAAAAATCTGTGATCATCAGACAAAGGAAAAGTGAGTCACTGGATGCGTTGACGTCCCCATTTAAGAAAACCTCTGCATCACTCATAACTTCTGAATCAATGTCTCTGCTAGTCAAATAAGTTGGTTTATTTTCCTGAGTCCAGGAATGCAGCGTGTTTCATGTCACCTTCATTCTCCAGGCAGCGCTTCCTGTCCGCCTCGCTCTCAGCTTTGCGGTGGCTGTCCAGGCTCTTGTGCTGCAGCAGAGCTTTCTCTCTCTCCAGCTGCCTCAGACTCGACTCCAGACTCTTCCTGCTGCTCACCTAGAAAAAAAAAAAAAAAAAGAAGATGATTATATTCTTAGTTCAAGCTGTACTATACGGCTGGTTTCACAGTGCTGCATTTCCCTAACTGGCTTTATGGGAAATGATTCCTCAGAATCCAATTGAGAGTTAACACCGATCTAACCCCAATAGACATTTTAATGTGGCTATTAGAATTCAGCGTGCACTCCAGCTCAAGCTCAATGAATATGACAGATTGACATTCAACCACTTCATGCTTCAGCGAAGACTCAGAATATCATTATTCTGACTTTAATTGTTTGAAAGAAATTTTGAATAAAAGGTGGACGGTCGTCCAGCGGGGGGAGCTGGGACGTGTCACCATCGGATCAAAAAAAAAAAAGTCTGATAGAACCAAAATGTTCACAATATTCACGATATCTCATGTGTGCTGTGGATTCAGTAGTTCATGTTGTTTTACTCACCTCATCCTCAAGCTCTTTGCAGATTTTGTCGAGCCTGCATGTGGCAGCTCTGCGAAATGAAAACAGAAAGACAACAAAAACAAGAACAATGAAGGTTACTGGGATCAGTTGTGCGAGTGATTAAACATCAAACAGTGTGAGGATCATGTACCTGTATTTGTGCTCTATCTCATCTTTGACCTGCTTCTCATTGTTCATCTGAACCTCCAGGAGGCGCAGCTTCTTCTGCAGTGCTGCCGACTGTGGACAGAAAACAGTAACTTACCAACACACCTCCCACTGACTAAAAAACACACTTTGTGCTTCTGCTGCTGAAGTTTAATGACAAACTCAATCTTGATTTTTGTTGTGAAATAAATTGGGATCGGTGGAGCTGTAAAAATCACTATAGATACAGGTCTCTGTGGAGTTAAAGTGAACATTCAGAAGTATTTGATATACAATCTGCACTTCAGTATTTGATGTCACTTTAGAAAACAAGCCATTAAATATAATCTGGTTGTTAATAAGCTGATGTCCCAATGGAAAAATAAAAAGCTCATTTTAGTTCAGTGTTTACTTTCCATAGGCTCGGTTTACCTGCCGCGCTTTGCTTAGTGACACATCTGGTTTTGAAAGTGAACATCAAAGCACTGCAAAATGTTCTTATGAGGCATAAGATTGAATCTGTGCATGTTAACAACTAATTCATGATCAGTATTGTCTTTGTCGGATTTGATCGCAGATCGAATCAACCAAACTAAAAAATAAAATATTGCTATTCAAGTGTTCAACCAGTGTGCATTTAAAAGAGCAAAATAAGATAAGACCAAGTGTTTTGAAGAAGCTAAGAACAGCAGCTTGTTTGATTTCGATAACATTCAGTGTTACCCCTAACGAACACAAAACAGAAATCTTTCCATGAATACCGATTTTTTTTTTCCTGTTGTGTTCGAGCTCTGCACATCGTTGACTAAGCAGATGTGTGTGTGTACGTGTGCGTGCGTGTGTCTTTCCAGCAGGGCCTTGTGTGAGTCACACAAACAACACATGGGTAGCGTGCGTTCAGGGACTATATCTTTAGTTTTGGAAGCAAACATTGCGCTGACAGGGGCAACGTTACGTCTGATTGTTGATACCTGCATGATAAACGCAGACACAGTGAGGCTGAACCGAGAAAACCTGAAGCACTCTTTGATATTAAATACTCGTACACAATCAAACATCTACACACCGTGACCTTTTTCTGTGAGTAAGTTTGCACAAAACTCTCGTAAGTAGACTCCATGGCACCGACATGCAACACTTGATAAAGCTCTCTTGTCACGAAGACTCTGCACATTGAATTTCTTTTTAGTTTGTACATTTTAAACCATGATAACTTTCTTTCCCCGTCCTCAGATCACTCCAAACCAGAGAGAGTCCATCTGAACAGATCAACACTGATTTTCTTACAGCCTATAGTCTGTGCAGTGAATTCTGTTTTTAACATGGAAGACGAGATGTAAGAAAATCCTCAAGATGAAAGGTTTCCTTACAGAAAGAACACAAATGATTAACCCTGAAAGTAAACACAATATACAGTTTAATACTCCAAATAAATCCAGGCTCTTTGTTGTCTTACACTAAAGTAGCAGCAGATTGTTTGGACTGTTTAGTTGGGACTGCAGTCAGGGAGAGATTAGCTTTTAGCTTAACTTCTTACTCTGAAAGCTGCTTAGGTCTCTCAGTTCAGTTAAGAACATTGAAATTCAAACAAAGTACAAATAAATCGTGGGATCAGGGAAGAAATCCCTTTCTGAGTCATTTCCATACTAATCCGGAATGTTTTACAGAATCAAGCCCGACTGATCGCAATGTCAACAGGCCTGTTCGGTGTGGTCGTGTAAACCGACACCTTCTTTATTTGTCTGAGTAGATCGGGACAGGAGGTTTTACTCGACTTGTTCAAGGTGCACCTGGCTGTCATGGTGTTTAAGGGTTAAATGACCTACCTCTCCTTTTGAATTCTCATGAGCCACAGAGGTATTGTTGGAAGCATTGAGTAACCTAAAGAAGGAAATGAACAAAATCAACACAAAGTAAAGAAAACAGCCAAGAACAAATGTACAATCCATCATTTGTCCAGAAAGAAGGGCGAAGGTCCAAAAAATTAAAGGAGGAGGAATATCTTACTGGTCTTCTTTGAAGTATGTAAAACCGACAAAGGGTAACTGATTTCCTACAAAGGCCTTCGGTGTCGGGAAAGTTTCGACATCGCCTTTGTCGTCTTCAATCTCGTCAAAATTACTGGTGTCTATGTCACTGCTCAGCTCAGGGACCACAGGGGCGACAGCTGAGAAAGGAGGGGGCGAGAAAAGAAGTGTGAATTACTAAAAAAAAAAAAAAAATACAGGCATGTTGCACGAATAAAACTTGAGCTCTACTTTGATAAATGATGCCATATTGCATCGTTTCCTGCTCATGACATTGTAGTCGTACTAACTTTCTCTGATGGTGTCAAAGGTCCACTGGTCGTTCTTGAAGAAAGGGTGTCGCTTGATTTCCTCCACACCGTTTCTGCCCAGTCGCACCTCCCTTTAAACATCAAGAGGGAGAAGAAGAGTCATATCTGGATCTACTGTCTCGACTTTATTCTATTATTCTCTGTGATGTCAGCCTTTCTGTACAGTGTCTGAAGACATGTTCTCTATGCTGGATGAAGACAGGTTACTGTATTTATCCTCTCATACAGGCTTTCAGCTTGCTCGGTATGTGGTAAATATCTTTTGAATGGCGCATGAGGACGCTTAATGTTTGACTGTTAAAACTAATTGATGTTAGGTTGAGGCCTATCAGATTGTTGGAGTCCCACAATCTGACACAAGACTGAGCGCAGGTCGACTGATCCATTCCAGTGTTTTTTGTTGTTTAAAAAACATTTGTTGGCAGTTTGACCTAAGAGGCAGAATAAATCCCCAGCTAAAGAACAGGCTGATGACATTGAACTGTCCTTCATCCGGAGGTTGCAAAGCAAAAAATAAATAATATCCCCAAAGCCCCCACTTAAAGCCGAGTGCTGCTCATGCTGGTCTGACTGAACAGCAACAACATACAAGTTGGCTGTGAAGCAAAAAAATAATGATTGGTATAATGTGGAAATTAAATGTGATACTTTCTTTTCCTCTGTCTAAAGAAGCATCCTGTTGGAAACCTGAGCGTGCTGTGTGCAGCTCAGCAGCATCAACATGTTATATAATGTCTGTCAGTAGCAGCACACTCTCTCTCTACCTGTCAGTCAGGAAGGCACAGATGATATTCTTGGCATCTTTGGAGATGTCCACGTCATCAGGGAAGTTGAGGGAGTTTTTATGGTCCATGATCTTACTGTATGTTCCCACCAGAGAGTCGGCATAGAACGGTGTGTCACCTAGCAGAAGTGACAGACTGTCAGCTGTCTTTAAAAAGCGCTGGATTATTGGACTCGACGGACTCATCATTTGCAGCATGTGTCACACAACAAGAATGGTTAAACCATCTCTCATAATGCAAATACATCCTCTTGTGAAATATGAGTGTGATTGAGTGTGTGTCATTTAATATGAACTTACCCACGAGCATCTCAAAGATGAAGACCCCTACTGACCACCAGTCACACTCCCGTCCATAATAGCCATCTCCTCCCTGAGATTTCAGCACCTCTGGAGAGATGTAGTCTGGAGTCCCCACTGCTGTATCACAGTGCACCATGCCGGTCTGCAACACAAATCCTCCAATCAGCATCCTGCATGATCCAAACTTTTTGAAGATTAGGCAAAGATGTCCCGTACCATGATTACATATGATGCCCCCCCTCGCCCCTCCCCCACCGGCCTGCGCTCACATCGCTCCAGGACTAACCGAGCCTGAGCAAGGTAACCTCTTGTTCATAACGTCATAGTACAACACTGGCTCAACGTGATCATGAAGCAACAACTTTAGAAGAGAAAAAAGGGACTTGCGATCGATCATTTTTTACTTATTTTGAGTCTTTTCAGTCAGATTCAGTCAGAACACTTGGTGGTGTCTCCATAATGAAGGCTGTCATCGTTGTGTACCCGCCCTTGTGCTCGTGCATGAACAGTACCATGCCGAAGCACACCTCATCCAAGAGGGCCAAGGAAGTGCGCCGTGTTTGAGCAAGGATGGGAGCACTCACACCTGTCAAACAAACACTGCCACTATAAGAGTGTTATGTTGGTAAGCTTTAAGACGCTTGACCCTGACTCGTCATATTCAGTATGAGAATTCTGAATCTCTGCAGAAACACGTCGTCCATCAGTCTAAGCTTCGATATCAAGAAGATAAGATGAATATAACAGACATATTCATAATGATAAATAAACAGATTCATTTAAATACAGATACAATAGATGTGAAGTGAAGGTGATTTATAAATAAAGGTCGGTGAAGAAATAGATAAATAGAATTTGACTTTGTACTGTAGGTAGGTATTTATGTAAGGAGGTGGGTAGGTAGGTAGAAAGAGAGATCTCTACATGTACTGTCCTCCACTTGAGGAAAAATGTTTTTGTAACTGGATGTTCACAATAGACTGGTGTAGTAATGACTTATTTTTGTAGGCAAACCCGAAAGAAATGGCGCTGGTGGTTCCTACGAAAACTCTCCTATGGGATTTTTGCATTGGATCATTGTAGAAAATAAGCTCTGCGTCAAACACATGTTTCTGATGCGTAGCTGTTTAGTTCAGTGGGATAATCTTTACAAATGAACATCATTTATATGAAGTTTGAAGAGTTAATGCAGCCAACAGAAGTAAAAAGCTAACGTTATGCTCTAGCGAACTACACCGCGGTCGGTTTATAATGACATCACGACCGTTATGCTTCATTGATCTAATCAGCGTTTTGACAAGCTAGCAAAACCGCTGCTTAAGAAGTTGTTTATTAACCTAATATTTGCAAGAGCACTGAAAAAAATGACTAGAGGCTGTAAGGAGGATCAGTGAGAGAGTTCCCAACGTGATTACTTTTAATGTCTGCGACAACCACTGTAGTTTCAGTTAGTTACTCGTTAGCAACCGCCGTTTAAAGTTTGCGTAAAAACTTTAAAATTCACAAGTGGGGGGGTCTTAGCTAACGTAGTTTATCACGTCTAACAAAGCGTCAACATCTCTTCAGCTTGTGTTAACCACAGACCTTATTTCAAGCGTCTAAACACAAACCCATTCAAAATCCCCATTGACTTTTAGAGTAAGGGACCCATGTCGCTAAAATGCTAACTCACTTCCTGGTTTTAGGACTCATTACTGTACCACTCTACATACAGTCTACATTTCAACAGTGTAAATATTGAGCCGTTCTTTTCCTGTAACCATCTAATCAGAGGTCCTTTCTCACACAGTTTTAATGACGGGTCACAACTCACATGGTCCATCTTCATACATGTCCCAAAGTCGGCCAGCTTCAGGTGTCCCAGTCTGTCCAGCAGCATGTTGTCTGGTTTGACGTCTCGATGGATGAAGCCCATGGAGTGAATGGCGTCCAGGGCCATCACCACCTCTGCTGTGTAGAACTTGGCCCATTTCTCTGGCACGTCGTAGGTGCTGGTTAGGTTGACCAGGTCTCCTCCCGGCATGTACTCCATCACCATGTAGAGGTAGTGCTCGTCTTGGAAGGCACAGCACAACTGGAACAAACGAGCCATCGTTTAACTGAAAGATACTTCAGCAATCTCTCTGCTGAAGCTGAATGTAAGGATGAGAACACGCCTGGTTTGTAGGTTCGTAGGTGCAAATAAAAGACGACTTGTTAAAGGTGAAGTCGGTGGTACTACATACCTGCACAACCCAGGGACTGTTGGCAAAGGCCATGATGTCCCTCTCCTCCCAGAAGAAAGCCGAGTCTGAGCGCTTGATCATTTCAAACTTGCTCAGTAGCTTCATGGCGTAGACCTTCTGAGACGCTTTATGCCGGACCTGAATGGTGGTGAGACCACAGAGAAAGAATCTAACATTTATCCTGGCTGAGACAGATTTGGCCTAAACAGCAAAACAAGGTATATCAAGTCTTAAAATGTCATTTTGATGACTGTATAGTTCCAACACAATACTGTGCAGAACATGCAGGTTTCTCAAAGGCTTTGACGAGAGAAAGAGGGATAAGTAACACTCACTTTAATCAATAACAGAACATTTTTTGGTAGTTCCAGAAATCCAAGGCTGAGATTTCCACATTTTTCAGAAGCCTTTTTCAATTTTTAGAACCAGGTGAAGTCGCTTGACAATTTAAATAAATTCTCACCAGTTGGACTTCACCAAACGCCCCTCGACCAATCACTTTGACTCTGTCGAAGTCTTCAGACTTCATCTGGAGGTCACGAGTCTGTCGTACGACTTTCTCATCTGAGAATAAAGACAATGAAGAATCAACGTGGACAGAATTCAAACTGGTAAAGAAGACACACGTCTCCATTTCCGTTCCTCGTCTCGAACGTGGCGACTTACATCTGTTTAAGAAGGTTTCGATGTTTTTGTTCTTGCGTAGTGCAGGGTAGTCCAAGTCTAAGACCAGAGCGTTGATGGAGTCCTACACAGAAAGAAAAGAACAATCAATCATCAGTCGTGACCGCAGAAAACCTGGATCAGTCCAACATCCTCCACACACATTTTTCAGGCTTTCGTGCATTGAACTTGAAAAAAAGTGGTGATGGTTATAAACTCCATGAGATCAAATTCTCCTGAGTGGGCAGGAAAGACATTTACAGTATCAGATCAGCAGCACAGCTGTTGTTCATTTCAACAAAGTTGAAATAAAACAGAGCATGTTTTTCAAGTGCCACCTGTTTTGATCGAAGGTGCGCAGCGCAGAGAGATTTATGGCAACATCAGCAAAACACGTGTTTCATGGAGTGCGTTTATCTGGCTTCTACAGTTCATTCAGAAAGGTTTCAGTCTCTTGTAGAATCGGCATCATCTGTAAGACTCAGTGTCACATTATGATGCAGCACTAAACTATGGATTGTTATAGTGAAGATGATTTCACAAATGGTGCAATCACACAGCATTTTAAAGTGTTCCAGTTTCTCGTCACTACTTTCAAGAACACCAGCAGGAAGTGAGGCGCCACGTGCGTGAGTGCTGACACATTTTAGCCATGGATGAGTGAGCATTGATCATCAAATGTCGGGTCAATGACTGTGGAGCATTGAAATATGACAAGAAGTCAATGACCAGTTTGTCTGCTCTGACCATCAGCATGCCAAGGAAGCGATAGTATTATATGACTGCTGCTGAAATGCACAGCTTCAAGTATCAACAGGAAGTGATGATCAACTGAAGCATGATCATTCAATGCTCGTCGCTTCATCTAAACCTGGACAAACTGCTGACTGCAAACATGCTCAAATGGTTTATGGACCTGAGCTTGTATCCTTCTGTTCGTGCATGCACACACACACGCGTGCACACGCACACACTCACACTCTCTTCGATGGCAGAGGCTGGTATGTAAAGTTACTGGCAATCAAACCCACAACCTTCCGGCTGAGAGACGACCAACTCGCCTAACTGAGCCACAGCCGTCTCATACCAGACTGCAGGGTTTAAACATCGCACGTCACACAAGTCATTAAATGTGTTCAAGCTAAATGACATCCACTCTTTAAATATAATACACTTCAGGAACAGTCCGAGTGGGAATCACCACAATACGATCACCATGCTAGAGTCATGATACGATACTGATGTTAAACACCTTGGGTATGATGAGAATTGTGATACAGTAGATTTCACAGTAAGTCCTCAAAATTAAACCGAATCAATAATTGTTTAGTCTAATCAGTCAAACTGTCAGTCTCTTCATCTGGCTTCAGTCTCACAGCAGGAGTCGAGTCCACAGACCGACCATTACAAAGTCTGCATGCTCCTCACAAACTAGACTGAATCCTTCAAGCAGCAGTGCCACTGAACACATGATAAAATGGTGATAACATCGTTTCAGACTTTCAGACTATAAATCACTGAGGAGGAAGAGAAGCTCAGTTTTCATTCTGTACATCTTCTCACCACTTCATGTCAGCTCACAGCATGTCTGAATCTGAAGTCACAGCTTCACACGAACGTTCATTCAAGTGGACAGACTTAGTAAATAAACAGAGGAGAGAGAGAGACAGAGACGCAGAAAAAGAGAGAGAGAGACAGAGAGACAGAGAGAGAGAGACAGACAAACAAACAGACAGTTAGAGAGACAGACAGAGAGAGAGACAGAAGGGGGGGAGACAGAGAGAAAGAGAGAGAGAGAGAGGGTGACTAGTTGTTCTATTCCACTCAGTCAGTGTGTTCATCTGCTGATGAACGATGAGCACATGGTCTGAAAATATTTGACATGAGTAATGTCAATGATAAGTCACCTCTAAAAAAAATTTTGGGGGATGTGACCAACTTACAGGAAAGACAATGACAGCTAGTGCTACAAATCAGCGTATGACTTTCAAACAATGCCTCACACTTAGAAGATTCTGAGCTATTCACAAATCTGCCCACCGTCACAAGCATGTCTAAACGTTTTGTATCAACCTCGAGTGTTGTTTGGCCTCAATAATTGTCCCTAAAATATCAGACAGAAGTTGTGAATATTACTCGTCACAATTCTCTAGTGATCATTTCAAACCCACAGAGCGTTCACGCAGACGACCGGCCGGCTCACAGACTCCTTATTATTTGTATTTAAATTGATATTTCATATTTTGGGTTGACGTGTATGTTAAATGTACTTGCTGAATGAAACATAAAGCATGCTATGGGTAACACTGTCTGCACTGGTTGTTGAACTTTACAAACATTTCACTTTAGCTGTGGAGGTTCGGATGAGCGTTCACAGTCCGCGGCCTATCTGATCCCCCTTTACAATATTTGGTCAGTTTCAAAGCTAAAAATACATCTCAGAGTTTTTAAGAGTCTTGGTTATATTTTCCACTCTGTCAACTGCTCGGCAAAGCAGCCAGAACAGGAACGGAGGCTGGGAACAGGACTGCAGCTCCTCGGCAGCAGGTCAAGCGAACAGCAGCTGACCGGAGCATTCAGGGATTTTTAGAACAGATGTAGTTTGACCGGGGGGCAATGTGGGGAAAGCATTAAATAAGCAAAAGATAGAGTGATGCAAAACCCCTAATTGTTACAGTGTGGAAGAGTAAGGAAGTCATCGATCAACTTTTGTCAGACACACATTCCTGAACGGTCAATGAGGAGCGAGCCTGCAGAGAACAGCAGAAGCCCACTCGGACCCAGTGGTCTTAACTGGTTTCTATCCAACATATCCTTTTTTTCCCTCCCTCTCTCTCTCTCTCTCTCCGTGTTCCCCTATCTTTATGACACCAGACAGGATGGCACAATCTGTTTCATGTTTCCTTCACTTCTAATTCTGTACTGTTCTCTCATCTCCTTTCTCCTTTCCTGCTGCTCTCTCTCTCTCTTATCAGTCTTTCCTTCTGCTCCCTCCGTCGCTCTTCGCTCGGCTGCAGCCAGTCTGCAGCGCTCTGCACACACTGTTTCATCACATCAACTTCCCTTCCCCATTAAAGGACTGACCTCACACAAAACTACTATTTAAGGGAAGAAAATACACATGCTTGGGGGTGGAGAGCGGTTGTACACATGCACACGCACGAGGATCTCCCCACAAGCATGACAATACAGGAAATGATCCACCCCACCCCAGGGCTGGCAGATTATTTCACTGTGTCAAGAAGTCAGTCCCTGTGTGCAAGTCATTTCCTCCGAGGCAACGCTCTGCTACTGCTGCTGCTCTGCATTCATCTGCCTGACAATTACAACGCCCGTACCAGCGGCAGGTATAACCATGTGTACAGTGCGCTACATTATACGTGTTTGACACACATTTACAAGCAGAAATATCACTTGTGCAACAGTTAGCATAAAAGCTAATGTGAACTCAACCACTGACTGATACTGGGAGTAGACCATCCATTACTGTACCATCTCCTCCTTATCATGACGCAAGCCTAGTTCATGTTTCCAGAAAGGTCCGCCCAAAGACAGGCAGAGGCCATTTGATCATATCAGTGCACGCGTATTGGATCAGCGGCGACAGAGCTAGCCTCCCGGGCTAGCATTAGCATCGTCGTGGAGCCGAGCAGCTTTTTCCAAAGTTTGTCCACAAGTTATTGTTGCCTGAGCATCAAACGTCCGGGTCTCCTCTATCGATTCGTTTGCCATCTTTATTTTTGAGCAGCTGCTGGTGGGTGTGAGCATATGAACTCTGACATTTCTGGTCTGACCTTCACGTTGAATCGGCCCGCTAGTGACGACAAAGTCACAAACTAAATGCTGAAGGAAGAAAGTGAAGGAAGGTTGTAACATTCTGATAGAGGAAATCATTCCTTCAATTTAGGATGGATTATCACCTCACATGTTTTTCTCATTATAATGCCGGACTCATTGATACATAGTTCAGACTCATGAAGTCGCAATGATTCATTGCGGTCCGTTTTAAAGGTGCTGTCGTTGAGAGGCTGCGTCACTGTTGGTGTCAAGCTAGAACGGAAACGAGACAAACACAAACCACAGGTGCTGCTTTTTTTCTCTCCTCATTCTTTGACTAATCTGTGCAGCTTCAGATTGACTTGTGTGTGATTACTTTCTATTCAAAGATCACTTGAGGCGAATAGGTAGGATGAAGGATATGTTGACCTTATGTTGGCTATCACTTCCATCTCCATCAGTGTGTGAGTACACGAGAGGAAGCAGTCACTGGGCATCAATTAGCAGTGAGATATTTTTAGATCATTCGTGCATCTCGCTGCAGGAACGTTTCATTCTCACAAAGACCAGACTTCTAATAACTAATGAAGACTTGTATATTTCTTTAGTATTAGATTTATTGCTGTTATGTTTGTTTCATAGCAACTGACTACAGCAGGCTGAGATCTTTTCAGCGCTCGTGAAAATGAGGTATGATCAATTTGGCTCGTGTCCTCTTGAAGAATGAAAATGAGCACCACCCCCTGCCAGCTGCTTTTTTAAAAAAGTGAACAGGTAAACCCTGAGAGCTCATCGTGCCTCAGGGCTCTCCAGCTCTGTTTGACTGTTTTCAGAGGCAGAGCCGCTGCACACAGCTGGGACAGTCACACGTAAAGCTAAGGTTTCAGGAGGTGTGTTCAGCGTTCTGTCAGCGATGCTGGCTTCGTGTGCTTGATGGTTTTTTTCTGTCGACTAATGAATACAAATGTGAAGTGTGAGAGAAAAGAAACAGTTGACATGTGAAACACAAAGACGACACTCAGACGTGAAGCAAACATTTTATTAGCTAACTGGAAGTCTTTGTGACATATTCCTTTTTCTGTCATTTCAACAACAGCCCATTACACAAGATGTGGAGGAAGTGAATAAAGAATACAGGTTGCCCTGGTGACGGCGAGAAGCGCCAGTGGCTGTGAAGTGAAAGAAGTGAAACTATGTTGAATCACGATTGTCTTGGGGTTTTTTTAAGGAAAGCCAGAAAAGAAGCATGTAGACGTGTCAATGAGGCTGAAGCAGCTCGTGTTGATGTCACTGATCACCAACAGGACACAGATTTTACACTGATTAACTCAACAAAGACACAAAAAGGCCGATGGGGCAACTTCATTTCTGAAACAATATCTATCAATGTCTTACTTTCCCAAAAACTTCTTAACTATTTGAAATTCATCGATCAACGCAGATCAAACAGCTGATGACAAACCTGATGAAACCATGAGGGCGTTTATGTAGTTTAATAGGAAGCAGAGGCCTCAGTCTTCTTCTGTGTGGTGAAGCTTCTTATTGGCTGTCAGCTTATTATGTTATGTCAGAAAGTTTCATAATCAGCACATAAACACAATGTAAAGACATACTAAAGCTATTTTCTAGGGGTGGGACTTGAATAAAAAAAAAAAAAGCTAAATTATTAACTAGAATAGTACGATGATAGCTATCACTGGGGCAACTTTCTCTATGAAATAATAATGATATCATACAATGGAACAGAGCTAAAAACAGAACTGGCATCAACTCCTCCATCAGGAACAGAAGCAAAGATTGTCTGATAAACTCCATGATGAAGTCTTTGTTTGTTTGTTTGTTTGTTTGTTTGAAATCAGAACAGAAACACATATTGACCTGAGTATTGGTCAGGCTCTACCCTGCAGGTCGTTCATAAAAAGCTGCTCGGTGTGTTTGGATTTACACCAGACGAGTGGCTGCATGCAGCACTTCTCATTTGCTTCCATTAGCGTTACTGTTCCATCGACCAACCACACTCTAGAGGACAATTCCCAACCACTGAGTGGAAGCAATGATATAAATAAATATTCAATTACTGCCGAGTGTCTGGGGAGGTGTTAAGCTGAATTGCCTATTCAAAATTGAATGCATCCGACATCTCTGGACCCGTTTGAGGAGAGCACAGAGGCTCCTTTCTGCGCCCATTGTACCGCTTCACCTACTTTAAAGGGAGTACTGTACTGTAACGATCAATCTGAATAATGACAATCTGTGATGTCAGCTCCAGACATATAGGAGCACTTCCCTGTTCAACTTACAGTGACAGGCGTACATTAATGTCTTCCTGTGCTGATACCAGTGTCCAGCTCAGCTTATCAGTCTGGCTCTTTATACATCTATTAGATAGCACTTCAGCATTATCTCTGCCAGTGGGTTTTGGCTAGTTGCTAAGCAACTCCTGCAAAATACAAAGAGTATATACCAGTTGAAGTTTCAGGAAAGCAGCAGGCAGGAGTTTTATGAGCATTTCAGCTCCCCTCTATTCTTTTCCATTTTATTTACCCAACCTGCTGTCGACATCGCCGAGCTGTCAATCTCCCTTTGCGTGCTTCCACTCTTTATCACCCAATAAAAAGTCCCGGAGGATTCACCAGGACAGGAATGTGATGATGTTAACTTGAAAAGAAGGAAGAAACACAGGAGGGAAAAAACACAACTGTTCCAAGCTCTGAAACATCACAAACTCTCCGTGCTCCATTTGCAGTTATTTCATCAAAATAAAAATAAAAACCCTCTACCTCCCCTCGTACCCATCTCATCACTCGGCATGTGGAACAGCAAACACGCAGCAATGCAGTGGGCTTTAAAAGGATTGAGCAGAAAGTTAATGTTTTGATTGAATTCCAGCCATTTTAAAAATAGTTGTGGGGATAAAGGGTGGGCTGGGCAGAGAGAGGGGACGGTGCCAGGCAGGGCCCGTAAACTCTCCAAGAAACATACAGCAGCAGGAATCCTGCGGAGGCCCACAAATAGCACGGCTAATGCCTCCACAGGGAATAACAAGAGTATGTCTTAACTCCCTGCGTTTGACAGATTTCTGTCCCATGCTCCTGTGCCCTGTGCATTTCTTGGCACCCATGCTTTATTATAAAGTAGGGTGAGGAATGTGCCAGGGGGAAAGAATGCAGAGCAGGACTTCTTGTACATTAAGTCCTGCTGCCTGTTCTGTGTTGTACTCAGCTTTTCTAAATGCTCATGACGTGCTCAGCATCGTCGTACGTTTACAACTTAACAAATCTATTGTGCCCAAATTCTCTGAATCAACACAAACACTGAACACTGTTCTTATTTCAATGAGCTCATCAGTCAGGAATAACTGAACCACTGAGGAGATCTCTCTAAGGGGACACTTGGAGGACACTGTCCTGCCTTCTGTGTCGTGGACCTGACACTCAGTCTTGCCAGCTGGCACTGGATTGGTTCATCTCGTTAAAGACAAACCACAAAGTTGTAGTCAGAAAAATCTGGGATTGCAGATAGATCAGGAATCACACCCCCATAATATGGTGTTAGCGTTTATTAAAGGTCAGCAAGCAGCAAACAAAAGCCCATTTTCCAGAGCATGTCAAAAGAACATTTTCACACAGCAATAGAGCAGAACGCTGTACCGTGGTCTGAGCTGTGTTTCCCTCATGTTTACATGGACGGGCCGGCCCTCATATGAAGCTGTTTGAGTTCAAGACTAAAGAAAAGAGACAGACAGATTCGCTGCTTATTTGGATGTCACTCGAGTGTCTTTGGTTCGGGGTCATTTGGGGTCAATCTATGTGCAATATAAAGCTCTGAGCTAACCAAAGTGCGCTAACATTAGCCTGCTAACACAACAATTCAGTATGTGAAGAGTGCGAGAGGTTCTTTGCTGGAGTCATTGAGCGCTTTCATTGAGCCCTTAGGAGATGCACAGAAAAAAAACAAATCCAACATTTCTGATTTTAGTAAAGAACATCCAGGATGGTATCATTGACAGGCCACAGACAACTGCAGCTCTGAACATATGAACATCTTGTCCGCTGCTTGCACTTAATGCTGTTTAATTATGGTGAGTTTTGAATTAGTAACTTGAACGTGAGTGGACGGGAGCTGAAGGTGCGTCGCCGGAGGAGAGCGGAGGATTCAGGATACCAGAGGTGTTTGTTGTTTGTTTTGACTCAAATTCAGAGACGACAAGGAGACTTTTAAGCACAGTAATGTAAAAGCCTAAAAAAGTCAGTAAAACTTGCTCACTCCAAAAATAAAGATGAGTCTAACACTCTCTATCATTGCACCGGTTCATCAGGTTCATCAGGTCTTTAGTTTACCACTATGAGCTTCTTTTCAACCTAAAACTTCCTATAAAGGGGGGTCGACTTGGTGGCCCAGCGGTTAGCGTGCACGCCACGCGTACAGAGGCTCAGCCCTCGAGAGCGGGCAGCCCTGGTTCAAATCCAACTTTCCAACTGATTCAATGATTAGGCTGGTTTCAGTTTCAACTTCTCATCGTGAACATTATTCAGTTTGTATATAAATATTTCAAGTGTTGGCACAAACTGTTTGCGTTCGAAGTGCCAGCCTCAGCACGACAACACTGCTGGACTTATCTCTCTTGTTTGGGTTTGTTAGAGGAAATGAAAGCTGTGTGAACTCACTGACAATACAAAGCTGCTCAGTAATGTGTTGAATTGTTCGACCGGTGCTGCTGGTGGATTCACAATGCAGCGGGTGTGTTGCTAAGATAGAGTGAATGATGCTAATGTGGCGTCCTCCTGTACATATTGCATGCGAGCATCATCACGTGCGCGCGTGCGTGCGTGCGTGTGTGTGTGTGTGTGTGTGTGTGGGAGGTTGTGTTTCAGCAGCAGGTTGTGATGGAATGATAACACCGAGGCCAGATGGATGGGTTATGCATTCTGCGTGGGCAACTGCTGTTCTCTTCTCTGCTCACTCACACCCTCATTTCAACCTATAAATACACCAAGACTCAGGTATAAAACTCTTTAACATCGGCACAGATCCTGCACAGGGTTTAGCAGCAAGATGTGTTCAATCAGCCACTGTGAGCTGTTCGTACAATGAGTCATGATCTGAATGTGCGTGGAGAGTGAGAGCTCTTCAGGCGTCACATTTTCCATCAAAACTGTGATTCCAAACAAAGATAAGATCATAAGTGCTGTTTTATTAAGTACCACTGTTTGTTTTCACCTGTTTATATAATTCACTAAAACCTCACTGGATGGTCCCTGGAACACGCCATGGTCATATTATGGCCATATTATGTCCGCCACAGTCCTTCTGTCTAGACGAGAAGATCCAGCAGATTAAGACAAATCTCAGGGTGCATACGTTTCCTTTCACATGAGAATCATATAGCACGGACGTCACACTGCAGCTTTCCATGTACTAAAAGAAATCTGACTAAGAGAATGGATCAGTTTTATCCAGAGGTTCATCTTAATCCGAGACGTTATGTTCGTTTAGGATGACACTTTTTAAATTAGTAAAGAAAAGCCCTTATCTTCCTTCTACGTCCCTGGGAGGTGGATTATGGACCTGTGTGTGTTTGCTTATGTGTGTGTGTTTGCTTATGCGTGTGTGTGTGTGTGTGTGTGTGTGTGTGTGCATGTGCGTGTGAGCTGAACTTTGATTTCTCTTCTGTTTGTAAAGAATGTTTTACAGAGGGCAGTGGGGGATCATTCTACCTTTTAAAGCTAAATAACAAGCCTCCAGATCGTTCAGTCACTGCTGTTTTGTTCCCCGGACATTTCTCTGGAAACAATTTGACAAAACAGTCCTGCCGCGAAGAATGACGTTTGAGCAGACGGGAGAGCAACATCCTTCATTTTGAAGTGAAATACGGCCGATCCTCACACATCTCCAAAAACATGTTGATGTTATGATGAGCAGGGATGGGTCATGATTTCCAAGAACTCGTTTGTTCAAATTAAAACGTCGTCATGCCACTTTTATCTCCACTTCAAAATATTTTTGCCCCAGCACAAAGTTGTGATGAGGTATTATGCCAGAAGTGGAGTGCTGTTCTAACCGCCATTAAACAACGAATGAAAAACATTCATTTCATGGGAAACATCTGGAGTATGCTGAGAAACTTACTTAGCATCTCTTAACTTAAGAAACACTTATTTGTACTCGTCTATGAGTCTACTTATTGTTGACATTCTTAACAGCGATCACGATGCTCAATCTGTTAGCATGTTAATGGCTAACACAATTATGTGTTAGCATCAAGCTAACAAACTAAATGTTCACGTCCATCCGTGAGAAATTTCAACCCTCCTAGAAAATATTAAAATTGTATTCAAAGCATGTCGACAGACTTTTGTAAAGTAACTGTCCATGAAATGCCCATCCTGAAAGCTGAGACAGAAAATGTGAATACTACATCTTTAACAGAAGTGAAATCTGCTGCTACCATATGTACTAACACATAAGAAAGCATGTGGCACCACAGTGTTTCACTTATTAACTCATCATCTTGTTTTTTAGGCAGAAAAAGTTTAAAGGACATGTTGGGATTTTCAGTTGATTACAGACCAGATGACTTGGGTCATCGCGGCCATAAGGCCAAAAATATTGATTTGGAATTTGCAACAATTTGAATATGCAAAGAGTATTCAGGCGGCTGCGTCACTGAGCAAACACACGCTTGACGTCATCGTATATCAGAAAGCAGTCATGAGATCTGCTCAGACGTGAAGCTCTGCTGACAGTGATGCGGGTCTTAGACCCTCTGCCGCCCCAGTGGGGGGAAAAAGAACAGGACTTCTCATCCTGACAAAGATTGTGTTGAATCTAAAGATTCCTGCCGTTACCTCACATCACTGCCCTTGAACACAGAAGCTGACAGTCATCCTGATACTATCGTTAGCTTTAGTCAACTAGCTAACATTAGTTAATTAGCACTCTGCGTTGCTTGAACTTCCCAAACAGCAACATTATCGACCCAGACACGTCAAAAACAGCTGCTGCTATGTATGAAGACGTTCATCCTCTAGCCGTGTAAGGAGCAGCAAACATCACTGAAGTGATGTTCTGGTGTTACGATTAAAAGAGGGACCGAGTCAACTGACGACTTTCATACTAATGTGACATTTGTACTTCTAGAGATATGTTTTAGTAAAAGATAAACGACAAGAACAATGTCCGACAACCAGTCTCACTCGGCTGAAAGTCGACCTCAAAATCACTGTTTATTTTCTTTACTCAGTTTCACTTCAGCTGTCAGGTGATCCAAACCAAAAGAATATATTGCAAATAAAGTGTGTTCCCATCATAAACAATTGGTAAAACATGCATCTGATCAGGATTTATCTGTGTTATATGTGTAATATCCCATATCGATGGTAATCTGTCAGGCTCAGTTTCCAGTCTTTGTGCTCATCTAAGCTAACTGACTGCTGGCTCTGGTGGTTTATGTGATGCACAGACAAGACTGTGGTTTTCAGCTGATCATCTAACTTGGCAAAGAAGCAGATGGGCATTTTTCCTGCTGAAGTACAACTATTTCTTCATGGACCAAAACTTACCAATATATTTATAGAAGACAGAACATGAGTAAGGAAAATGAGAAAAAAACTGAAGCCTCAGGTTGTCCTCCTATAGCATTATTCAGCAGGGAAACCCTGAAAAGTTTCTCACTGAAGAAGCCCAGACCATTCTTCCAGTGAAGTGTGACATTGTCAGAACACTGGGGGGCTTGCACACCCCAAAGATTCCCAGTGTTCTCCACTGGAGTGGAGCAAAAACCAAAAAAAGCCAAGGTGAGACCCTATCGCCTCAGCAGAGGTGGTGTGGAGCAGAGAGACTGGCTTGTTTTGCAGGAAAAAAAAAAAAGGGGAAAAAATTGGCCGGGGCCACCGTCCCCAGTGCCTTATAAGGCAGTGTTTCTATCCAGCTCGCAAGTTGAAGCCAGGACCGCTGCTGCTGCTCCCCTGAAAGCAACGCAACTGCACTCCAGAGACAGAGTGGACTCTGTCGACTATCAGGGTAGAAACAGAGAACACGACACACAGGGGTCATCCCCACCTCCCCGAAGAACTTCACATAAAGGAGGATGGAAGAGGGGGGGAGGGGGGCAATAAGATAAGAAGAATGGAAAGAAACAGAGAAGGTGGAAGAAGAGGGAGACAGGAGATGCTGCAAGGAGAGAAAAGGAACAATATGTGAATGAAGATGGAGGAGAGAAAGAAAGAGATAAGACCAGTTTCAGGGAATGGAATGAGGCACTGGCAGAGTTTCTATATTTATAAATACTTTGAATAATCACGCAGTACAATTTGATAATGCTGCCAGTTTGAGGACTTTCCCGATGGAGGCCTGAAGAAACCAGAAGATTCTCAAACTGCATGGGACTAACTTCAACTTGTTTCCGCCTGTACCAGTTTCTTTAAGTCAAGAACATCGAAACCTGTGAACCATCGAACCTTGTTGAGCTTTACCTTTGACTACCAGTTTGAGTCAACTTTCAGTCCCTATCATGCAATTAGGTTCAATGTTTTGAAGGGGACATCCACTCTCTTCACACCTCAAACAACACTTTGCAGTCAAAAGTGAGTGTGCATACTCCAGCGTGTGCGTCACAGGCAGACACATCGTTGAGTACCTGGCTGTGCTCGGTATTTTCTGCTCTTAAAGTTCAGCGCAGTGAGGTCTCTCCACAGCACACGTGTCATAAGTGTGCCATTGGTTATGAACTTAAATGTCATCCTGATCTCACATCATGACTTCAAAGCAAATCCTGCATTCAGAGTGAAAGAGCACACGGTCTGTAAAAAGCTCAAATACACTCTATCGTGTTTAAAGTGATCAGGTGAGGCGAGGTGTGCAGGCTGAATCAAAGCTTTTGGACTTGTGCAGCTCCAGTTGAAGCACAGCAGTGTGTTGAATAAGCTGAGCTGCAGAGAGACAAACAGAGCCAGAGAGAGTGAGATAAGGCTCCAAAATGAAAGGGGAAAGTGCAGCCATTCACAGGGACACGGAGACCCATATATAGCTTTCCAACTATTTACTCAATGAGGTCATTTCCTTTAGGTCACAAAAAAGGCAACTAATGTGGCTTGCAATCAAGTGTCCATACTTTCCTTTATCTCGAAAAATGGCCTCACTTTCCTTTGCTTGTCCTCGGCAATCTCACCGTGCGCTCCGAGCTGCCAAGTTAAGTCCAGAACTTCAGTCAGCAGCGGTGTGCTGCCAAGTAATGATCGCTTTAGTTTGCATCAGGGGAAGTTTGCTGAGGCCTCAGGTTACATTTGATTGAACGCTGATGTGGGCAATACAGTGATTTACAGTTTAGAGGACCAGAACGTAGAGCTTGACTGATAGGAGGGTTTAAGACTGACATGATACTGATTTCAGAAGGGAAAAACTCACTCGTCTCCCGTGGCAACCGATTATTCTGGAGTTAGTGAACACATCTTTATTAAATGGAAAAGACCAACTTTGCACCAATAAAACCAAGCAGAAGCAACCCATAAGTCTCTGACTGTATATGTAGCATTATGTTTTGTTTTTAACCTATCTGTTTGTTTTTTTTTCTATTTCCATGAACCTAGGCCCTGCGAGTTTTCCACTTTAATCTCTCTTTAAGCTCTTCCTATGCTGCAGAGTTTCTGCCTTCGTTTGCTTTTTAATGGCAACAATGGCAGCTTCTAACTTTTTCAGTCTGGGACTGTGGCAGCAAAAAAAAAAAAAAAAGATGGACCAAGGCAAAAGTCTTCAGGAGAAAAGTCCCTGTGAAACCAAAACAAAACATTCACATGTTGGAGCTAATTAAACCACTCAACGTCCAGCTGGAAAAGTTCAACTACGCCTCCCAGCACCCAGGCAAGGAACCTTAACAGGTCATGTTCAGGTGGCTGTCAGCCCACTGTTAATTAGAGCAAACAAGCATTCTTCAACGTGTTAATGCAGTACATGGAGGACAAGATGGATATCAGCTCATATCAGGCCATTCAGACGGGATAAGGTTCAGTTCATTACAGATGATTAGCTGCTTAACAAGTGACCTCCGCTCTCTTATAATGTCAAAGACAACGACAGTAAATCCAACCGTACAAAGGTTCATCTTTATTTAAAGGAGGGTCACTGAGCGTACAGGACAGATGCTGCAGATTCCTTACTGTCATCTTTCCGTATCCTCAGCCGATTCAGCTCACCACCTCTCGGCCAGTCCTGAAAACTTCTAAGTCAAAGTCAGCTGAAAATACAAACCTGATACTTTCTTTCATCAAGCTGTTATTCGGGAGATTATATAAGAGTTGATAAAGCAACTTCCTCCTTCTTTTTTTCTTGTTGTTGTTGCTGTTGCTACGCCACTGCAGCAACGGATTTGCGATTCATTGTTCGTCAAATATGAGCCTGTGAGCAATTATTGAGGCACTGAAAGTATGCATGTTTTTATTCCACCTGCAAAAAAGGACATTTCTGAGCCCTTAGTGTTTGTGTGTGTGTGTGTGTGTGTGTGTGTGTGTGTGTGTGTGTGTGTGTGTGTGTGTGTGTGTGTGTGTGTGTGTACGGGAGTGAGTGTGTGTGTGTACGGGAGTGAGTGTGTGTTGGAATCTCAACCTGCACAGCAAAACTTCTTGATCCCTGTGACAGCACTGAGACTGCTAAAAATGGAAAGCCGCAGCCTGCTCTCTCCTACGCAGGCTTCCCACTCAACTTTTGTCTCGAACACTCAACACCCCTCTCTCTCTCTCTCTCTCTCTCTCTCTCTCTCTCTCTCTCTTTCTCCCTCCAGTCCGTGTGCAGGAAGTAAACACCACCGGTGTTCGAGCAAACTGCTGAATGTTTCAAGGGTAGAGGGACTAGAGCAGGAGTGCTTTGAGGAGTGGAGAAGGGGGGGGGGGGGCACAGGAGAGGGTATGCACAGGGGGCCCCAAGCTAGATGGGGCCCATCAAAAGGGGTGAGGTGATGCTTTTTAAAAAAGACCCGACAGCGTGTTTGCTCTGTGTCACATCCACTTAGGGGGGGGGCGAGGAACTCCAACACTGCCACTTTAAGATTTGGCAGCATAAAAAGGATGCTGCTGAGGATTATGTCTTCGCTGCAGATCTCTCTGTATAAAACTTTCAAATGCAAACACACATTTTCCTCAGTTTCTCAGATCTGTTAATTCAGTTATACATCCATTTCAAGACCATGGATCTTTTTTGTTGGGGACGGAGAACATTTCAGAAGACATCTCCTTTCCCTTATAGCAGACTTGTGTCATTATATACAGTGAATGGAAGGATTTGTCCGCTGCCTCATTCAACTTCAGGTCATTAAGAGACCCGATGACAAAAAGGAGGTAGATCCTTTATATTCTTCCCAAGGCCCAATATATCAGAAGTTTCATCTTCACTGCAAAGCCATATACTTAGCCTGATACACGTTAGCATCTGACTGTAAAGTACCTTGAACAGTCCTCAAACTCTATTCATAATACGACTTTATATCCAGACAAATACAGACTAAGCTCACTGGAAGGTTAAAAATGTGTCATCATTCATTTACATACTGGGCCAATAAGAGCTGATTCAAGCTTTCAGACTGAAGACTCAGGACTGTAACACAAGCAGAGCAGACAACAACAGCATATTTCTTTGAGATGTGTTTTTTTTTTCATATTTTCATATTTCATATCTTCTCTGTGATTGTTAAAGGTTTGTTGGAGTCATTTTTTAAATCTTCTAGTGATAATATTTCCCTCCGTCATGATGCTGTTGACGTCTCGTTCGAAACACGTTGAAATTGTGCCGAAGTGGCCGAAACGTGCGACATAAATGAACGCGCTCTGCCTGGACAAAGGTCAGCGCACGGACGGTCGACTTAACCCTAACTAAAACAAATGGATGAGAAAAATGTCACCTCAGAAAATGCTGTCAGTGCAGCAGCTCTTTCCTCAGAGGTTTAAATGGAGAACGCATGAAGGGGGAGGACAGTTTACTGGGCGGATAAGTGCTGTTTGAGATATATGTATGGATGCAAAATAAGCCTGCATAAAATGAGAAAAATATGCATTATGTGCAAACATTGTCTTTTATTAAGAGAACAGTATGAAGTGTAAAAAAAAACGCCTAATATTAAAGAGTGCATAATATGTATAACTCACAGAATTCATGCTAGTCTTCAGGCTACTCAAAGTGCTTTGACACTGCAGGTCACACCTACACATTCACACACTGATGGCAGAGGCTGCGGTGTAACGTGACCATCACAAGCAAAGGGAGCAACGTGTCTTGCACAAAGACACATCGGGCATGTTGCTGCAGGAGCTGGGGCTCGAACCGCCGACCTTCCACTTAAAAGACGACGACTCGAATAGTGAGCCACAGCCTGTGTGCAGCCCTTTTTTTGGTTTCGTTTTGAAAACCAGTTTGTAAAATGTTTCTCCAGAGTCCAAAATAAAAAGCAAAAGCAGGTTTCGCTGGCCCACCATTTGAATGGTACCGATTAATTAAAGGCTTGCTGACAGCTTCACCTGAATGCATCAACACTGCTCCAAAGCACAAACCAAACGCCCAGGTTCCCTTCCAAAGATGAACATGCTCACAGCTAAGTGAGAAAGCCTTGCTTGTTTACAAAAATGTATTGAGAGGAATTCAGACTTCTGCAATGTGTTAATTACATAATGATGAAGTTGCACCACATATTAAGTTTCATCAATAAACCATGACAACGGCAGGTTTGTCCTGTAGTTTCAGTAACACGTTGTGGCCCTACAATCAGCTCAAACGTTCCTTCAGCCTCGTGCCGTCTACAGACACATGGACACTGAGGGGATCACTCTGCTGATGTGAGGTGGCAGCAGGACAAAACACGAGCTGATACAACAATCCATCTCCTGTGCTTTCATCATCCCTGTTTGACACACATCACGAGGGGCTGTCGCCATACCAGAATTTCAAACACTACATTAAAATCAATCAATATTTTATTCCCGATTTGATGATGAAGCAACAACAACAAAAATGCAACTCAATTCCTGCACACTGTCTAAATTGCACAAACACACTGGCAACGACTTATCAGACTGTAATCAATGTCACTTAAGCATCTTTATGAGACTCTATGAGGACCTAGGAAATGTCAGTATTTGACCACTGATCCTTCTTTAGTTAACTTTTTTTTGGTACATCATTGGGAAGTCAGAGATGTGTAACATTTTAAAACACAGTATAGTTGTAAAATGTTGACAACCTTTTCCATTTTTTCCGTAATCGTTCCTGCAGACTGTACTGGGCTGTTAGGTAAACATTTAGCCAACACTTTTAGAGTTTTCTTTCAGTTGAAAGTTGAAAAACTGAGTTTGGGCTTTGGCTTGACAACAGCTTCCTTATAAGCTGTGTGTGCAGGAAGACCAGGAGGTTGGTAGACCTGGTCTGGTTTTTAGCTTGAAATATTAGTCTCCACAAACACAGCAAGAGAGGGACATTCTCTACCACCACCAGCTAATCCTAATCTGTAGACACGCTTCAAAGAGCCCAAAACTGCACTGTCTGCACTGAGTCTTAACTATTAATCAGGCCTGTCTACAGTATGTCCACCATGAGGCTGCTGTTTTGGCAGTCTTTGAACAAATACATAATATGGAAATGGATCAGATTCCAGGACGGGATGAAAACAGTGCAGAAACCTGGGTAGCTGAGATCAATGATTAAGTGCCTTCTTAGTGTGCAGCATCACAGTCTCTGATTTATGTAAAAACAATGCTAACAGTATAGCAGGTTACAATACTGGAGTGATGGGGGTCAAGACAACATGCATGTCATTACCTTACATGCATACGTGTAGCGTTTCAGCAAACACAACATGGCATCTTTAATAATCGATGAGGTGTATCCCACTTGACTTACCAGCAAACTTTCCAGGTTTATGGCACATTTGGGATCTCTGATCATGTCCTCCAGCTTCTTCAGCCGGGTTTCCATCCTCCTCTCAGCGCCCAGCGACATGGCTGCAGCCTCGGTCGGTACAAGTTTTAGTCAAATACACACAAAGATGTGTTTCCTCAAAAACGGGTTGGAGTTTTACATGTGAAACCTCTTTGTTCCCTTTGGTTAATGGCCGTGGGCCTAGTGGGGCTGCCTTGAGCTCTCAGCCCACCCAAATAGCTGCAAACAGGAATAGTGTGCTGCACAATGAAGAGAAAATATTCCCAAAGCAGAGAGACTCCCCGCGTCCCAAAAAAACTTGGCCAAGCGAGCGGGGCCTTCTGAGAGCAAGCTGCCAAGGTTTGAGCAACCCCCAAAAAAAGTTAATGTTACCCTCGGTTTATCACCTCCCCTTAATTGAAAGATGCATTTTTCCAACTCGGCGATAAAGTTTGAATGTGGAGATAGCAGCAACAGGCAGCAGCAGCAGGGCGTTTTCTTTGCCCCCCTTCCTTTCCCCTTCCCGTCCCTTTGGTTTTTTTAGCAGCTTGGAAAAGCTTTGGACTCGCCTTTAAGAGGAAAACTAAATGCGCTTCGTTTCACCCCATTCAATAATGTTAGAAGTCCGTCAGTGCTGTAGTTTATCCTCAGTGCTGCCACAAGTCATCTGAAGAGGCGATAATATGTCTTCTTCTCCCGCGCTGAATTTTTAATAAGCACACACTCTCTTCCTGGATTTCTTCTCGCATTTTCTCATTTGTCCTCCTCGCCTCGTCCTCCTTGTTGGTTTTACGCGCACACAAAAAAAGTGACTGGTTTTATTTGATGTGAAGTCTTCCAGCAGCAGAATTCTTCACGGTGCACTCACATCTACACACAACACACTGAGTCTGGAGTTTCTCTCCTCCCCCTGACAGCAAAACACCGAGGACTCAGTTACCCACAAGCCACCTGTAGGCCTACTTACCTCCTACTCCTCAAACTGTACAGGACGGTATGCACCAGCCTCTCATCTTTGTTGTTATAGAATGAATAATAAGCCAATGGTGAAAGCTGTGTATTCTGTGGCAGTACATGTTCATCTACTATTAAAACCAAACAAGTTATAGTTTGTTTGTTTGTTTTTCAACCATCACATTTCAAAGATTTGTTGAAATTATTCTTTAAAGCTCCTGTGTGGAGTTTTTAGCTGGTTATGAAATAAACTGAAACTTATATGGATGCCTTTCCGAAGCCTATGAAAGCAAACGAGGCTGTCAGCAATAAGATTGAACATTTCTATATTCTTATTTTTAATGCCTGAAACTGCTAGCTGTGGGTACGTGGTTGACAGTGTGCTGCAGACCCAGGCTTTCTTTTCTGTCTTTCTTTTTTACATTTAAACAGCAAAAATAAATCAAAGCCAGTGATAGAATTGATTGTAAGAGAAAAGATTTATTTTTCAAAAGACACCTACCGACATATAAGACGACAGTACAGATACAAACTTACAGGTGTTTTCTACGTATATTTTTAAAGGCAAAGGGTCATCCAGTTCAATATATTTCCACTCAAAATAGCATACATTTCCACAATATTCTGTCTGCACATTACGTGACTTATGTATGTAAGTCTTTGCAGTTTAACTTTTAGGGAAAATATGTGCTCATTAACAGCAAATATTTATTAATTTTCTTTGCCACTGATATAGGTCTCTTTTAAAAAAGAGATAACAAAATCTCAATAAGGCTGCCTGGTAAAAGAAAGGTAAAATAAAAAAATTCAAAATAGAAAATATTTTGATTTCATTTGGGTTAGCAAGGTTCAGAATTGAAGAGCGAAAAATCCCAATCCCATCTGTTTCATTTAAAACAAACTAAATTAGTTGCACTTAATTGGGAAAGTTTAGTTTTTGTTGTTTTCTGCTTCATCAACAGGGGGAGCGGTTTGACCACAGATGCATTCTTTGCATCCATGTTATATTTGTGGCTCTGGTGTATAAAACTACTTTTCTAAATTTGTGTTTCATTGATATAGTCATTTCTCATACAGGTGTGTGTGTTTTCATCTTAAATTCCTATATTGATGCACTGCTATTTGCTCAACTTGGACATGTGGAGAAAGAACTGCAGTTGCACAAATCTCAACATATGCGCCACCTACAGTTAGCAAACTGCAATGAATTAGCAAATTCAACTCCAAGGAAAAGCCCTTCAAAGCCAGTTTTACTGAGGGGTAATATCTGGAAAATATGTTAACCAACACAGCGACAAACAAACACAGGAAACATAACAACATGAAGGAAATATTCACAAAAATGTTTTGTATATGCACATTGTATCTATTTCTTTTTAAGTGTAACACAGAGGAATCATTTTTGGTGCCATATTGGATCATCCTAAAGCCAATAAACAAAATAATCACTTTTTCAATTAAAGCTATTATAGTATGAATATTTTTTTTATCTGGTTATGAAACTGACTGAAATTAATAGTAATATATCTTTACGAGCTAAAAAAATCAAACAAGACCATCAGTACAAAGACTGATTTTTTTCTACATTGAACCCGCCTTGAGGTAGGGGTCAGACAAGCGAGCCCCTGATTAGACTTTGTTTACATTTTCCATGAGTAATATGTAGACTTTTGATCAGAAAGCCATACTTACACATGTTCAGGACTAGATACCGAGAGATAAAAGACACAGCGCTGGAGCTCAGTTCATATGGACTTGGGTTTAGATCGGGATGGTCACCAGTTCAAGTTCCAGTATGGATCAAATAATCTACATTGGTCTAATTGCTGGAGAGATTCCAGTCCATTTCCAAGCACTACTGAGATGCCCTTGCCCATAACTCATACAGTATGTGTTTAGTATCTCACAGTGTAAAGCTGGATATAACCATACACATTTAAACTAAAACTCAAAACAAAGCCTCATAGTGTGGCTCATATATGACCCTTTATCTTTTAATACTTTGCGTTTTTTATCAGCTGTACTGAAAAATGTTTTATCTGATCCACTTCTTGATGCATCAGCCACATTACAATTAACATTATATAAATATAATACTTGTTTATTTTCTGTGTCATAAAAACATGCTAAATGATGCCATGTCATTTTAACCAGTATGTTGAGGTAGTTTTTTTACGTGGAGACCAACTGCATTCAAAATGGAATAAGATGAGAAGTTGATGTTAAACACAAAAACCTGATTTCCCCAGGGTGGGTTTGCTCAGTGAGCCTTTGTAATGCATCCATTTCATGCTAATGCAAAAATTCAGAAATTCTGCTTTTTCCAATTACTCTGTGCTGAGGGATTTTTTTAAGGAGCCATTAGATGGCACTAGAGACCATTAAATCCTAGTTTCTCTGCAGAGCCAAGACCAAAAGTTATCCCTCCAACTAAACACATAAACAAACAAGTTATCAAATAATTATTTAATGAGCTGTTATACAAACTAAAATTAACAGTAACCAAAAGCGGCTTGCTTCCCAGTTAATTCATGAATTAATAACTAATTTACTAGATGGAATCACTGTGCTTGTGGGGCTGGTTGGCCTCATGGTATGGGGGCTATAGTTAAGTTGGTGGTACAGGTTCGAGTTCAACTCCTGGCTCCTTTCCCACATGTCATTCCCCACTCTCACCCTCCATAACTTCCTACACTATCCACTATCCTGTCCAGTAAAGTCGAAGCTCAAATACGCATCTTGAAACAAAAAAAATGGTGTACTTTTTACAAGTCCATCTTAAGTCATGACTTGATTCCTGTCTTCATCAATGGTGGGCTAATTATCAGCAACAATATGTAGTTATTACTTATTTAATAATTTGGTGCCTATATATTTTTTTAACGTACTTAATTTCAGTCATATTTAAACAGTTAAACTGAAGTTTTGTCTTATTATAAATGATTCAATATTCTAAAATGTGTTCAAACACATAATCACATGTGCATTCATTTTTGATAACTTTTGCACAGTTGGCGTGTTCATTTTTTATGGTGTTAGTGTCATGCTTGTTTTTAATAAGCTATTTTTGGTTAAAACTTTATTCAAATTTATGATTAACAATCTTTTGCTCAATGAAATGGGTTCATAAGATAGTGTCAGATATTAAGCCAGAAAGGCCACAATGCAGATTCTCAGGAATTAAATGTTTTCCATCACGTTGAATGCGGCATATTGGATGCTTTTTCTAAACAAATATTGACCTGGTGGTTTACTTGCAGACACTCAGTAGGCTTTATCTGAGAAACAAAAGTAAAGAAGTACTTAGCCTTTTATTTTCCTTTTTAAAAAAACCAAAAAAAAAAACAAAGTGATGCTTCTGAAATTCACATGGAAGTTGTGATTTTCACACATTTGCACAAATTCTGGGTGTCTGTCCGATATGTTCCGAATTATGTAATAAAGTCAAGCATTAAATAAAGATCTCAAAAAAAATAATCTAGGAGATACTTTTACAATTATAAACATCCTTTGGCGATTTATTGTGCCTTTTTTGTGTGTGCAGGTTACCTTATGTTTTACAAAGAATGAGCAGATCCATGTGAAACAGACATGTGTGTCTCTTATTTATTTGTCTTCATGAGCAATTCACTGGATAAAACAAATACTGTTACAACACAAAAATGATTTTTTTTCCCAAAGCAACTTTGGCCACATGTTATGTACATGTTACATCATCATAATAATAATAAAAAAAACAGAAGATCACCTCCTCTCAAAAATCTTTTTCTCCATTTTTAATAATTAAAAAAGCATTTCACTGTTCACTGGGCATTTGCATCGGACTAGAATGCTCTGGCCAAATTAGCTTTTTTTTTTTTTAAATTTGCAAATGCAAACTTGTCAACAATAAATAATACTATAAAATGTACACAAAAAGATTGACAGTCCACCACAAGTTAAAACGTTGAACAGATTGGATGTTGAGGGACAAGGGATTTGGAAGGAAGGTTTCTTCTTAGCAAAAATGTGACGGTCCATACAAGTTACAGAAAAAAGCTGATCATCTATACACTGACACTAGCAAGATAACAAAGTTGTTGTTTCTGGTATATTTCATTTTGTACAAAGAAGGGAGAGTCTTCTTTACAAGCGAGTGTCATTGTCTTAACTGTAGAGATTATACAAGCAAGAGTTAAGGCAACTTCTCTGTTGTTTTTGAAAAGTAACATGAAGTCATGTTTTATTTTGTCTGTGGACTAATTGTCCATATTAGGATTGAAGTTAGTTGTCATTGCATAATTTTAGGCTGTTGACCGGCCTGTAGTCCATCATCAAAAAAGGAATGCTGGAGATTTGTCACAAGTCTGTTTGCCATCACCACAACTGAAACAGCAGTCCAGGATTTCCACATTAGAGTGAGGCTCCCATATGTCCAGTCTCAGACACGATTAGTATAGTTTGCAACGCCTTCCCAACATGGTGCAGATTAGGATTCAACATAACTTGCATCTCGTTTTTAGATCTATATATGTATGTGTGTCTGCATGTGGATATCAAGCAAAGGAGAAAGGAAAGATTTTGGTTTGTGCTTCACAACAAATATAAACTCATAAACAAAGATTCAGAGCACTAGTAAGATAATGTGGAAGAGATCAGCAGTAGAAATAAAATTGTAAGTTTAGCTTTGTTAGAACCCGAAATGTAACAACTTCCCAAAATGTAACAAATGGTAGTAAATGGTCGATACTGTAACAAAATGCTGAGCCCAACTCGTAATAACTTTTTGCCCTAAACTTAACAAGTTGTTAGATTATTAGGAGAAAAATGTTTTTCCTTCCCAAAAAAGTTATTATGTTTTGGGCTTAACATTTTGTTACATATTTGACCAGTTACAACATTTTGGGTTTGTTGCATGTATTGTTTTTATAACATTTCAGGTCGTTGTTACATTTCGGGCTCTAACGAGCATTACAGGCAAAAGGTCAAAATAAATAGCATGTGTCTTTTGGCGGGAAAATTAAATGAAAAATCCCTGTTGTTTCAGGGTAACAACTTAACTTCTTTTTGGAGCGACAACCATCAGCTGGTTAGCATAGGTTAGCACAAAATGAGTTCTAAGTGAGCTTTTAAGGTGCTGTTAGATTGTTAGAAGTTTATTTTAACCATTAGATGGAACCAGAGTTGCTTCCTCAGACTTTCAGTCTCAATGCTGTCTCAATTTTACTCACTATTTGATAAACTGAAATCTTTTCAGCTTCCGCTTTGAATATATTTTGTACAAGGGTCATATAGTTCTATGGTTGGTGCTAGAGGAAACCTGATAGAGGCCAATTCAGAAAAGGGTTTATCTTCTGGATGACATAAATGTATTCAGTACATTCAAAGGCAATCTGCCAACACTGCCATCGCTCGTCTCTCCACTGCTAGCAGGACAAACATTTATCAGTCTACGTGTCATATGATAACATTACTGACACCCTTCTTTTTCCTTTACAAGGTCAGTCTACCAGTTTAAAACAAAGGCTATCTGCCTTGTTAGCTTGGTGCAGTGTATCCTACAGTATGCTAAATTGCTAGCTTGAGAAAAACAAGAGCAAATGAACCAACCAGATCATGTGAGTTGTTCTGATAACTGTTTTCCTTGAACTAAGAATGTGTCTATTCTTTGACTGCATGGTGCTGGACTTAAAAAATAGGATTTTATATTCTGCTATAAGCTACCATTGGCTCAGTTTTTTACAGGTTTGTAGCTACCACTGAAGAAATCATGTCCTCTGTATGTTTTTGCACTCTGGTGGGACTTTACATCTTGAAAACTTACAAACAGTGGGCACTTTTAAGAAATGCAATTTAAAAAACTATTTATAAACAGTTACCTGAATAAATAAAATGTTAAAAATACAAGTAATAATTTATGATTTAAAGAGACGACTGCGAGTCTCTGGTCAAAATGTTAGGGAGGGTTTTTTGGGCATGGGGCCTCTAAAATCCTGCTCTTAGCTGGATGCTGGCCCGAGTTTTAAACGAGCCAATTGCACAGACACTACACACTACCAGTGTAAAACTAAAAGCTACTGTGTTTTCATGATACACCAGCACTGGTTTCTGATCTTTCAAAAGCCAAGTTCTTACTGAGACAATAAAAAGCTCAAGAGAGACATTTCAGGGTAGAATACAAATATAATTCCTTCCTTTTTTTTTCTTCAGTTGTAATCTGTAAATCAGATAAGAAACAACTGCAGATAGGAAAATGTCTAATTATGTATATACGTGAGGCAGAAAAAAGGCAACTAAGACCAAAATAAGCATCCTTATGAAGACCATTTTAACTGCCTTTGCTCAGAGAGAAATAAAACAGAAGGCAAGGAAATGCTTTAGTTGACACCAAAGCTTGGCCTTGGCAAGCAGCAAGCTGAGCCTAAATGCCTGACTAACAGTCAACAGATAGAGTTTCACACTGCTTACTGTGAATCAACACTCTGTAACTTCAACCGGGCTCTCTGCTTGATCCTGCTTCAAACACAGGTAGAAAGATTTAATGTGTGTTATGTGTTCTGTAAGTGTGGCTGTGACATCCAGGTATTTGTATGAATAAATGCTTGGGCCTTATTTGGACAAAAAGAATGATGAACCAATTACACAATATTTTACTTTGAGAGAATGAAAGGAAACAAATGCTGCAAGGTAAATAGTAATGTAGGGTTGGAATATACACATCAGTAACAGTAACACCCACTTGTATTCTCCTTCATCTTCCTTCCTTTAAAAAAAAAAGTGCTAGTTATTTTTGGCAACTATAAATTATCTGCTCAAATCTCCAGTTTTAATTCCCATTTCCACTAAAAACTAGGTGACATGTTTTGTTTCAACACACCAGAGGCCTTTGGCATATGATAATACCTTGTCTTTCACTTGTACACAATGCTCCTCCGTTATAGGAGAGTAAACTAAACTGAAGTTGTGGTTCGCTGGCTTGTGAGATGTGTAACTAGATCAGATCTAACTGTATGGGTGACAGTTGCGTTGTTGTTTTCTGTACATAGAGTGTGATGTGAATCAAGGACAACAAATGCTTTGAAATTGGCTTAAATCAGATACAATTGGCCTAAAAAATTAGCAACATTGGAGGTCGTGGACAAGAAAAAAAATCAATGTTTTATATATGTCTGAAATTATTTTCAAAAGGAGTTTGTCTTCGCTGTGTTACTTCAGCAGTTTCCCTCCAGGTCCCAGAAGAATTATTTATGAAACTGCTGGCTTCCCTCTGCCCCTCTAAATTCAGTGCAGTGACTCTAAAACTAACCCATTACAGGAACATCACTGGTAATGTATAATAGAAAAGATTAAGAACTAGCCTGCGGAAGCAAGTACCCTCTGCAGGTTGGCAGAGTTTTACATTGCTATGCCATTTTTGGTTCTTTTGGAGGTGAAGTAAGCCATGAAATGTTCTGAAACAGCAAAGAGCCCTGTAACTGTTATCAGCATGCCCCACTGTTTTAAGCGATCAGGTGGTTATAAAAGTGTCTTCAGTAGGAATGATTATCATGAAAACTCTGTCTCATTGTTGTGTAACAATATATATTCAAATCAGTAAAGTTTAAGAGCAAACAAATGCCACAGAAAAATGGCAGAGAGTCCACCCACACACCATTTCTTGCTGGTGAAGGTTCATAATTTACCCTCCAGTTTGTTGAATCACAAGGAATAATTCTCAACATAATTTGTAATTCTATGTCCAAGGACTGTCTACCTTCCTTTGATTGCAATCTCTTTAAACTGTCCTTCGGCCACATTGCATTTCAAGTTGTTATACTTGTGCTTCTTTTTAGCTACCACACATCCCAATCACCCAGAACACTCTGTGTCAGGTTGGAAGGTTTTGCTGATTGTGTACAAGCAAATCTGTCAAGAAGAAGATTTTCTGCTATTTTTTGTCATCTCATTGGCTCTAAAAATCTATATGTTGTGACATCCTTCTCTGCCTTTGTGATAAGTTGTTCAAAAAACAACACTCGAGCAGAGATTTTGAACCTGTGGTGAGGCTTCAGGTTGGACAGAAAGGGAGCATTTAAGAGATGGAAAACAATTTTTGTGGGGCTCCTGTCCCAGCAGCATCTTTGAATACTGGACCCTATAGTGCATTCCATACTAAAAGACAATACTCTCGCTTTGATAGGGGAGTGCGGTTAAGGTTTAAAAGCCACTGTGGGCTGAAGGTCTCTAAATGGGGAGTGAAGCAGTGGAGTAAAGTCCTCCTGTTGCAGGAATATACATTTCAGAAGTTTTGTGATCCTGCTGGCCATGACATCAAGTCTGTAGAAGTTCAGTCCATCCGAGGGACAAAATGAGTCCTGTCCACTCTATGATGATACGTAACACGTTATTCTGGACTCTCATCAGTCATCAAAGGCGATTTGTGGTGCTGGTAGACTGGACGATGAGTGAGAACCAGAAGAATGTTGGTTTGTGTGTGTGTGTGTGTGTGTGTGTGTGTGTGTGTGTGTGTGTGTGTGTGTGTGTGTGTGTGTGAGTTGGAGTTCACATGCTTGGTAAAGAAGTTTTGGAGGCTGGGATTGAGAGGTGTGGGGTGGACAAGTGAGTGTCATTGATGGCACTGCGGTCCTCAGAGCATCCATCTGTGGAACAGAGTGGGAAGACAATTAGACTGAGTCACTGGGTAAAGTAGGCTGTACCAAACAGGTTTCTGTTCAGGTCAAGTCGAACATCCCTGTACAATCGAAAATCAATACAAATATGGACAATTTCAATCGATTTGAAAATACATAAATTGTCATTCTATTTGTTCAACCAGCAGAGGGCCCCATCTGCTTTTTACACACACACACACACACACACACACACACACACACACAAGTAGTGGAGGGAAATGAAGAATCAGAGGTTTAGACTGGTTTTGTTTCAGAGTTGGATGGTAGACACAATAAGTGCAGTTAATGGGCATGATGCAGCACGTAAAACAACACCATATTGCAAAGCTCAAGACACCAAAACACAAAAATAACATATGGTGAGACAAGGGATTCAATTCAATTTAAATAATTTTTTTGGGGTAATGCTATGCACCCATAGGTGTTTTAAGGATACGGGGTGATCAATTTATTGTCATGGCTAGTTGAAATGACGCAACTTTAAAATAAAGGACTGTGAAAGGAAACTTATGTTTGGTGACAGAAGGTTGAGAACATTCATTGTCTTTAGAAAGCTTTCTGGTATTCATTGCCAGAAACGTAGGCTGCAGCTGTTTATTTAAAGACATTTTCCCTATTTGTGCCATACATGAGGCAATGCCTTGGTGTTAGATTAGGCAGACAACTAAAGCTGCAGTGATTTCACACATGACATGCATCATCATCCACTATCGCCTGACAACACCTCCTTCCTGCCTATTGAAGCTGCAAGATTTCTGGTCCCTCCCTCTCCTCTCTCATTGCCAGCTCTGACCTGCACCAGTACTGTGCTCTAGCTTTCAGCCCCACCACCACCCCAGCATCCATCTATAGGCTCCCACTAGGGAGTTTAAGATAATATATCACCCCTCCTCAGATATCTGCATGTGAAATAGTCAGCAAGGAGGGAAGAGGTGGGAGCAAGATGCCAAGCACAAACTATGTTCTGCTGCTGCAAACAAACAATAGATTTTATTTGTGTGTTTTTATATCAGAGATACAAAAAGGATGTTTTCTAAAGGAAAGTATGCATTGTTTTATTGGTAATTTTATAAACCTACAAATAACTTAAAACATTTGTTGCATTTGGTGTTTGAATTTAGTAAAAAGATTCCTATTTGTTCATAATTGGACCTAAATTTGTTGTCTTCATAAAAAAATCATATTATGAACCTTGTATCTAGGACATATAATATAGTAGTGTATCCAGACATCCCTACAGCCTAGCATTTCCAATTATTACTCAAAGGTTAGAGAGCGACTATGAGGTGTTTATTTGGAAGAAATAAGGCTCATGCAAGAATCACATAATGACAGTTTTGGTGGAAATACACAGTATCAAATAATAGAAAAGTCTTTCTTTATTTTTGTAAATTCTCTTTTGTGCATGCATTCTGGATCAGCTTGAGGACACTTTTGGGGAAATACAGAATAAAATATTCAGCATCTGCTTCTCTGTTGGCATACATTTTACATAATGTTTTAGTTTATTCATTATGAATGACTTGTGATTTTGCAGACAAGGGGAAAAGGTGAGATACACCAAAAAGATGTTTCTGCTATCAGTAATGAAAAATGTGTATCTTGCAGTATTTCGTATTATTGTCTGTTGGGTGCTCTGAGCAGTACTAACGGTGCACAAGGCTTGATTTCCATCTTTTGTCGTTATTAATTACTCTGATTCAGAGCACTCGCCTCGTGTTACCACAACTTGAATTGGCCTTCAATTGCTCTTGAATACAATTTCATTGAATTAACAGCTTGAGAAGTGCATCATTAGATTTTTCATTAAGGTGTTAAATAAATCAATTGAAATAAAAGACTTCCCAGTTCCACTCTCAAGCTCATTGCTGTGATCTGCCAGTGAAAGAAAAGCAACAAGTTAAATTTCTGTGAAATGTGAGAAATGTGCTGCCTCACAAAAATATACAGCATAGAAAAGTCACAAGAGATTACTATGGACTACCGTTAAAGTAAGATCAAGGTCTTTCATTTAATGTTTACATATTTTCCCTTTACCCCCCCCCCCCACTAATGTTTCTCCAGAGCTACTCCCACGAACATTGTCTGTAATGGGGTTTTTTAGTGAGGTCTTGCCAGTATACCTGTGTTTTTGACTTCTGTACTGTCTTGAATTATACATTTTACAATACACTTTATGAGGTGACGTCATTAACTGTCATTTCAAAACAATGATATTGCATTGAACTGATCATACAGTATATAATCATTAAAAAAAAACTGAAGCTAGAGTTTTAAAGACAGACAAGATGTAAAGACTAAGGATGGAAAATTGAACAACATATTTAGGAGGTAACAGATTATTCCAAATGGTTCAATCTGGGGACTGAAAGACATTTAAATTATCAAACCTAACTGATTATTTGATGGTTACCCCACTGTGAATTACTAAATGTCACTGAATTAAAAGTGTTTGTGGGAGCACACTGAGTGAAACGCACCTCATTTATTTTGATTGCGGATTCGCAGACACCTCCTCTTTAACGGTGGCTCCAGCTCGGGGCTCCCGGCTGATGATAAAGGGGCACTGATGGAGCAGGACAGGATGGCTGTCTTCTCGGCGCCAGGCTTTGGCACAGGCTGTATGACCACACAGCCTCCAGTAGAAAGCAGCGGCAGGGCATAAGCGTGCTCACCCTCCTCCAAGTTGGAGTCAGAGTCAGGCTTACCCTCCACTGTCTCCACCATCTCGTCTTGTACCGGGCCACGCTTCCCAGGCTCCCAATCTCCAACCAAGCAATTGTTCTCTTTCAGTGCCTCACGTTCAAACTCACCATTGGCTGGTTGCTTCTCTGCCTCTCTATCCCCCGTAAAGTTGTCTTCTCTTCGGTCAGGGCAGGATTCAAAGGCAGGAGTAAGAAGCGAATGCCATCCAGTACCATTGACTATGACATTACAAGGGGCAGCAGGATTTGTTTGAAGCTGTGGCAGGGGTTGGGCAAGTGTCCGTGTGGTGCTGGGTAAGGGTGGTGGGGTAAAACTGGAGTTACAAGGGTGAAGCTGGCTCATTGGATGATCAGCATTGCAAGATGGGCTGCCATTGCTGGAGGGTGGGCCTAACGATTCCAGTGTTTTTGGTTGTGCTTCCCCTTCCAGCTCTATAGAACTAAGGAGGCCTTGTGAAAGCCCATCTTCCACCCCATCTTGACTAAATGTCCCTTCCCTTCCAAGCCCAGCAGCTGGTGGAGATCTTGATTCAGCCTCTGCTTCTACTTTGACCTGGAGCCCAGGTAGCATCCTCTGAATTACCTGGTGTTGGCAAGACCTCTGACCAACAGTGAGATCAATCACCTCGTCCAACATGCCAGTGCCACTGTTTAGACACAGGTTGCCTGAATGGTCCTCTGCCTTCACAGTTAAGTCCACCAACTCTGACCTGCTTCTCTCTAAGCAAACAGGAGAAATATGCCCTGCTCCAGCTGAATCTAGTTTCTGTTCCCCTCTTTCACCAGATGACCCAGGAGAGTGTGGCCCAGGAGTTGAGGCTTCAGCGGACTCTGGAGCACCATGGACAGGGCCACTGTTCATTGGCTGGTCCCTGGAACTCTTAGAGCTGAAGGGGATTGGGATTGGAATAGGGATTGGGACTGGAAGAGGTACAATGATGGGATATGGGACTAAGAGTGTTGGTGGGGGCACCAGTGGGGCCAGGGATGGCATGCCGAAGTTCATCATTGGGGGCAGTGGAATGCGTCCATTGGGCATCATGTTAACTGGGGGGAAAGGGTGAAGGCCTGGCATGGGGAAACCGGGATGGGGAGGCATCATACCAGGGTTTGGATTGGTTGAGGGGTGGACATGTGGAGACAGCAGGGGCCTATGCATAGGGCTTGATGCTGGACCAATGTTCCTTTGTTGAGGTGGTGGACCGATACCAGGGATCATAGGGTTTGACAGGGGGCTATTGGGCCCTGCAGGGTGCGCAGACTGGCGAAGATAAGGTGGACGCATCTGCTGCATCATTTGATGTTCCATGAACAGAGGCAGGGGCATTGGTCCCCGTGGTGTCATCACCATTGGAGGGCTACCAGGGGGAACCCCAATGGGTGGGTGCAAAGAGGAAACAGGTGGTGGGTGAAGGGTGGGGCTCTCATGAGGTCTAGGTGTAGGGATCTTGGCTGAGGAGGAAGAGGATGGGGAGCAGACAGCCGTCGTGTCTAAGGGTGATGTGGCAGAAGAAGTAGAAGGGGCCAGAGTGGAGTTTATGGAAGGGCCCCCTGGTGAAGGAGCTTTACGTCGGAGGTCCGTCAACGAAGTTCCCCAAGATTCAGGAGTGAGCAGCTGAACCCCTCCACTGCACTCCAGCTTTCCCTCCCCACCTGCCCCATGTCCTGGGTTACACAGCCCTCCAGGTAGTGCTGCCTGTGTCTCCTTGTAGAAAATGTCCATCTTGTATTGGTTCAGGCATTTGGCACTGCAGAACTGCAGCCTCCTCTCACCAGCACCGAAGTCCAGGTACTCCTTAGTGTGGCGGATATGTTTGCACCAGTCACACACCTGCAACAACAACACACACAGTATACACATTGCATCAGCACCTGTCATGCTGCATACAAAAAGACTTCCAATTTTTTTTTTGATTAAGTACTACCACAATCTCCTCTGAAGTACCTTGGTAAACAGAAGCTCACAAATCTGCATATAAACTGATGCTGTTTCAAGATACTTTTACAGATCTGTCAAGAGCAGGCACTTGACTTTACGTTTTTTTCTAATGCATGTCTGTGTGAGTTTGCATACTGTACTAATGTTTTATATTGGTTTACCTAAATTAATGTGTTTTCCTTACTGAGAGTTAACTGTGTATCTGATGGCATATTACTGTTAAGTGTTATTCAAGTGACTTTGTCTCTTACAGGGAATACCCATCTACACCTTCTGTTGGCAATAAAGACTCTGTCTCATTTAACTACATATCCCTGTCAGAATGACGCCCCATTATCAACAAGACAAAATTATTTCCTCAAATGGCCTCACACATATAACATTTAAGTGCATGAAAAGGAACATTTTACGACACATCGAAGTCCATCCATTTCTGCATGTAGTAATTCAAGTATTAGAAATGCACTTGCGGGGAAAAAAGACAATTCAAATGCATTAGATAATGTTGAAAACAGCAGTTTTCTATTCATAAGGCTGGCAATTGATATATAATAAATAATTTAATTTATCATAACATAATGAAAAATATTGCCCACTCAGTTTGAAGTGATATTTTTTTTATCACGTTGTGCCAAAAGGCAGAGAGCAAACAAGTACTAAAACCATTAACATCGAGGGTTAATTGAAAAGTTGTCCTTCCCTCGCTGCAGTGGTCATGATCCCCAGAGACCCTGCTGTACTGTTTCATCATAGTTATACACCTTTTCAGAACAAAACGTGCACATTTTCCTTTAGGAGGAAAATGAATGTGACCCTGGTAGAGCAGATAGCAGTGGGCGAGCCCTGAACACGGCGTTACTCGTCAGGCCACACACAGCTCACTCTGTCAGCTCCGGGAGGAGTGGCAGGTCCTCGCTGGAGATAATTAAGGCATTAATCAGTTGTCAGACCCCTCAACGGCATCCATCCATCACACAGACCCTTAAGCCCCCAAGCTGAATGTTAATAAGTTGAGGGATGCAACCGGAAGGTGGATAAACTCCTTTTTCACACTGCATAGCAACATAAGTTTACTTGGCAGGATCCAGTTTGGCAGCAACTGAAAGAAAGTGGACCTGCATGGCCAATTTGACTAGATATACTATAGCAGTGGACTTAGCTTCAAAGGAATACATAGTTTGTTGTCCTGCAGCTATAACGTGTAAAACATCATGTTCTTATATGTAGATTATGTGTTTTAAAGCAGATCGTTCGGTACAATTTGGTTTGGATCTAACAGTAGAGTCTTTCAAAAGTTTTAAAAGATGGACTTTACTTCTGCAATTGAAGAAAGTTTTTAGTCACAAAGCAATTCAAAAGACATTTTTCAAAACTAACACATGGAAAGAGCACAGGCCATACGAATTCAGGAATAAAGTTACCCTTGTGAGAACTGATCAGAGACTGGACTACCAAACAACTTGCTTAACATGTATGCGGATGCTGCTCAGATATCAGTCCCTTGAATTCTACTCATTTTATCTCCCCATTCAGTCCTGGCTAATTCAATGAGCCATGACTGAGTAAAAGTCAAAAAGGTGCTCTCGCAAGTTAAGCTTGATAATGGTAAGCCCAGAATATTCTAAATAATAAATGTGCTGAACATTTTTCCTCGACTCAGAAAGACAGATGGAGAGCACTTAACGACTTTCTGAACTGAGTGAAATTTCACTGTGCATTACGCTAATGGAGTTGTGCTTCTCTTCCTCTCTCTCCACTCTATACACAGATGTTTGCAGTTGAACGTAATTATGGCCATTTATTTCCATCGTGACCAACGAACCAGCATCTGCGGTGCAGTTTAACCGTTTGCATTACAACAATTATCGTGCTTCCAAATGAGTGCGATCACCTCAGCAGGCATTGTTTTCTTCCGCCTGTACTCACCAATCCCACTAAAGGGTAGTGAAACTAAAGAATCCAAAGGAACTGCCAAAAGCTACTAATGTGTAATTTACATTACATTAAGCAGTTAGGTGATGAGTTTCTCAAGATGATGATTAGGGGCTGTTTTTAGGGAATAAGGGATGGGAAGGAGAATATTAAATGGAAACATCAACAGAGGTGAAGATGTAGGATGAGTACCAACAGGTTGCAGAGGAGAAGTGTGAAGTCTTAAGCAATAAAGACGAGGTAAAGGTCACAGACGTGAAAGCCATTGCAGAATATTGTGGAGGATTCTGATAATGAAGAGCAAGAAGAAGAGGAGGAGGTGGCAGAGGGTTAAGAGGCTGGAGGGTTTTAGATAGTACCTGAAGTGGTTTTGCATGTAGGATGAAGGGGTTCTAACAGAGAATGAGTATAAGCGGTAAAAGTGCAGCTTGTATGTCGTCCTGTTAAGGTTGAAATACAATTCTTTTGACACTTCTCAGATTGCAGGTTTAATCACAGAGTTCAAAACACAAGGATTAAGCTCCTGAAAGTGAACCGCAGTGCTTGAAGCAAGGCAGCCCCTTGGTTTTTGGTTCAGTCATCCCTCACTCCAAACAATCTGCAGCATAAGAGTCCAATCTTAACAATTAAAGTCTATTGGTGATATGATTAATTCACTGTCCTTGTTGTACTGTATTTTGGATTCAGTCCAAAAAGTGTTGGATTTAGCAAGAGGGATCTTTAAGCATCTGGTGCATTGGAAAAGAAACCAGATTAAAGTAAAGTTTACACAAGACAATCAAACTTTGGCAGCCCTTGGAGACCATCTGCTAGATGTGGACTTGTTACTGTGATTAGCTAAAATATCTATTTACAGTGCACTAATTTTAATGAAAAATCTGTCATCAGTGATTTAACTACCTGATAAATATCGACATAATTAAGTCACATCACTGCCTACATGAAGAGTGGACAACGCAACATCTAGCCTAAAGTGAGGCAAAGAGATTTGGAGCTCTATTCAACTGACTGGCTGCAGTATAGGTCCCACCTCCTCTATGGAACATACGTCAAGCTATAAATTAAAATGAATGTTATTATAATAACAATTCTATCTTCATTGTTTTCATTGTAATATTGATTATTATGCCAATTTTTGTTGAAATCATGCTTTTTTTTCGAAGAAAGTTTCTTTTTGAGTAGTTATTGAAAAAAGATATAAAATGTCTTGATTGACTCGGATTTGCAGAGTTATAGAGAAACAGTGAGAGGAAATGTAAGAAACACTACCACGTTATATGCCTGATATATGCCATTTTTATCAGAAGGGTTAATATGTGTTTTTTGTGTGGAAACACTTTAAATTCAAAGGCCAGGTTCTTCCAGTCGATTGCTAATGCACAATATGATAGCATCCATCACCGGTGTATTTTGGCTTCATCTTTGTACAACAGGTGGAAGTTGAAGTGTCTTGTTCATCCTTATAATCACTCTAAGGCTCAAATTCATTCTTCTGTTTGATTTTACCTGCTTTGTGTCAATGACCTCTTCATATATGAATGTAAAAAGAAAAGTTTAAACTGCAGATACAATTAAAAAAAAAAAATCTCCCAGAATTCATGAATACCAGCCATCACATCATCAGCCATTATAGATGTGACATAGAAAGGCTATTCTCACTTGACCAGGTGAACAGTACAGTATCTCAGAGCAGACACTCACTGTTAGTTAAATATCACTGTGTTAGATTGACGACAGACCAAGAGGATGTGCAGCAGACCTCAGTGAGATAAAACATGTCTCTGTTGGCTTTTAGACCAAGATGTTTGTTTCCAATGTTATCAAGTCATAACTTTGATAATTAGGCAGATATGACTCTAAATATAAGATGAAGCTTGAAGCTCTTGTAATAATAAGAAAATAAGAAACAACAAGAAAACAGAAGCGTGTTGTAAGACAGAAGCAGCCAGACAGTTGGACAGGTTGTCGTAAAAATACCTGTGAGAAATGTTTGTCAAAAATGGCATTCACCTACACAAACAAATATAGTTCTGTCTACCATTTGTATGACCGTCCTAAAAAAACGGGTAGAGGTCTGGGACAATTGTCTGTAATCTGTGTTTGATCATTTTGGAGCCACTTGTGCAGGACCAGAGGGTCAGTAGGTAGAAGGTACATCATAAACATGCGTGTTAAAAATCTGTGTGTCTTTGCCCATTTAACGTCGACAGTGTAATTATAAGACATACAGAATGACGTTAAAATTCTGGGATATTTTTTATAATGTTCCTTTTTCCTTTAAAATTAAAAATTGCTTGGTGTGTGTTCATGGTATTGTTGTTATGTATTCATGAAGCATCCATCATTTTTTTGCAGACAAAATGTTCAAAGTAAGAGACATAAAAATGTTTAATGATTAATTAAAATGTCAATATGTAAATGTACAAGATGTGCCTTAGTTTAAATATAACTGTGTTATTATTGCTTTAAAGATATACCCACTTTAATTCAGGAGATGTTTGCATTTTTCAACAAATTCCAGTCACAAGCCATTGAAATAGAATGTATAATGAAAATGAGCAAATCAAATGATAATGCATGAAAAAAGTTGAAAAGCTCAAACTTAAATGTCCTCAATGTGTCATAATTGAGGGTTATTTCTCCTCCGTCTCCTATCTTTGGGCTTTAGCCTCTCTGATGCTTAAAATCTGCTTTTACAGTGAAGCCCAAATACGAACCAGTCTGTTAACATGTCAGGAAGCAATGATGAGAAAATTATACACTTTAACAAAGAACAACAGCAAAACATTTTTGTGCATTAGCCATCAAGCTTAAACTCTATCTGGTGTTAAATGGTTATGGTCCTTACAAGCACATCGCTGTTTGTCTTGAAGACAAGCCTGGGCGTGTCCTGAGTAAAGCTGTGCTGGGGTAATTTCCCACCGAGGCCATCGTCGTCTCTCGCCTGGGGGGAGAAATAATGGCTGGGCTTTACGAATGGACAAAATAAACAGGTGAACAGAGGCAACAAGGAAACTCAGAAATGGAAAACAACACTGAGAAAGATGAACAGAAATGGTGACTTTAAAATGAGTGAACAGTTATTGGTTTGTGGACAAACCAATTAAACAGGATTCGCTGAAACAAAAGTGAGTGTGTGTGTGGGTGTGCATGCATGTGCAACAGGAGGTTAAAGGTCATACTAAAAGGCATTGCACCACGCCAAAAACATTTTTTTTTACTGATTACTAATGGTGCTTCTGTATTGCCTGTTTAAAGCGGGATATTTACACCCCTGTTAAACATTGTCTGCAATGCGGTACAGTGTGAGCCTAACGACATTTTACTGGTCACTTGTTGTCTTGAATTCACAGTAGGGGTCTTTTCAAACAAACTAGCAATCCACAGCATACCACCTTTTTCTTGGTTTGGACCATTTTGACTTAATAAAGGAGAAAAGTTGTTAAAAAGTGAAACTGCCAGCTTGGTTTGCATCACCAGATATCGCATCATGCATGAGCAGCAAATCGGATGATTGCCATAAAAAATGAATGGGGGGCAAATTTTCAACCGTGTCTGTTCACTGAGTGGTTACACAGGCTAACGCACTGAGGCGGAATGGAGGGGCGAAGTCATGGCGCCTCTGATCTGCCATCAGAGGTAGAAACAGAGATAGGGGGAAGAGGTTGGCAATGTTTAACCAGAAATAATGTATGCATTGTGTGCCTCTCATGCATCCCCAATGTGAATCCAGACACTGGATCATAAATATCGCATCATTGCAGATATAATGTTTAAGTACAAAGGTGTGATGACAGCAGAGCTTCGTTATGGCTCTGAGGCAGATTCATAATCTGTACAGGGCTTTAGCCTCCTGCTCAGGTTAAAGCTAGACAGATGTTTTCTAAGAAGAAAAAGGATTTATCCGTACTATACTTTATAATTTCTCTGCTTCTTCACTAACCTGTCAGACCTTCCTGATACCCTGAACTTAAAATAACCACAAGGATGAATATGACTGCTGTAAAAACATGAATATTGTAGTTTAGTGCAAACAGCAACAAAAGCCAGTTGGTGTTTTTGTGAATAGAAGAATCCCTGCACTTGGTGACCTGACTTATCAATATTTATTATATCATGTGGTAGAATCAAGTTATCTTTAAAATGTGTTTATTTTTTCAGTAGCAACACCGAAGCTTTAATTTCTCATGCTTTTACAATTTTAAGATTTATGGCAGGTGAATAAGTGACTCACCTTCTCCTGCGCTCGTTGAGTCACTTATTCTGCACAGTGAAAAAACTCAGGAAGTCGATGCTCTTTAAGCAGATGTGGGTAGTTTAATTTTATGACTTTACAAAGAAGTTGCGATGAAGCTTTGCCTGGCTGGCACTGTGCTAAATTGCTCCATTGTGTTTCATTTAATTAAATGTACTTTTGTATAACATAGACCTTAGTGTGTGGGAGATTTAACCTCAATTATACATGCTCATCATGCCGTTACGCAGCCCCCAAACTGACATCTCACACTGAGCTGATGTCGTTCACAGGTGAGACACTGGCTCGAGTGGATCTCACGCTTTCATATCATATTTCTTAAATGACTCACTGCAACCTTTGATTTAGATTTTTTATGGGTCACTTAGCCTCCAGTCTGTTAATCTCCTTATGATGCCAAGTGGCATTTAAGGAGAATATTTTACACTTTTTGTCCAAAGACTGATTGAGTTTGCCTCTGCTTCCATCTGCTTCTTTCACCTCCAGGTAGAGTCATTCCAAAAGCAAGAAATAAATCAAATACAGCCGCCTTGTGTCTCATGAAGTGTGCTGTTATTTGTACCGGAAAGGATAGCGTCAAAATCTGACAGAAACTGTTCTTCAGCACAGACATTTTACAATGTAAACGGGTAGATTTTTCACTTTGACACAAAACCAGCGATTGTAGGAACATGGTTATTGTGAAGCTGTTCTAAATGAACAGTAGGCGTAGACTGACCCATTTCACCAGACAAACACACGCATGTACGCCTGGTCTGCACAGCATGAGCTCGGATACACAGAGACAGGTACATCCGCACACACATGAATCCAGGCAGGCATTTAAGGACATACACACACACGCTTACACACAAAGATGCTCCATTGTGCTATTATTCTGTCTCCAGTTTGTGCTGTGACCCTCTGGCCTGGCGCCAGTTCATTTGCATATTGTACTAATGAGGTGCTGGCACTGTGAACGAGACGTTAGGTGCACACAGGGAGCCATACACATGAGATAGATAGATAGATAGATAGATAGATAGATAGATAGATAGATAGATAGATAGATAGATAGATAGATAGATAGATAGATAGATAGATAGATAGATAGATAGATAGATAGATAGATAGATAGATAGATAGATAGATAGATAGATAGATAGATAGATAGATAGATAGATAGATAGATAGATAGATAGATAGATAGATAGAGAGAGAGAGAGAGAGAGAGAGAGAGAGAGAGACAGACAGACAGACAGACAGACAGACAGACAGACAGACAGACAGACAGACAGACAGACAGACAGACAGACAGACAGACAGACAGACAGACAGACAGACAGACAGACAGACAGAATCATTGTCAGTTGTCCTGTTCTTTTAAAAGGTGCATTTTTTCTTACTGCTCCACATCATGCCAGCAGACTGCAGCTGCCACCCAGCTGAAGTTCCTTATAAGAACGACTGAGCAGGACACCGGCCGCCCAGCTCCCCCTCTGGCGTCTCCAGCGTCCTAAGGGGACGTCACACCAGCTGCCACCTCGCAAGCATCCATCTGGGCATAGATACATGCCCAGGTGTGTGTGGCCGTCACCTGCCAACAGAGCTGCGTTTTCCAAAGCAAAGACGCTCACAGGCAGGCTTTCAAAATCCAAAGACAAACACAGACGAGCGCAGCGGAGCTCATCCCAAATACTGAAATGAAGGTGCAGATGCACATGTGACAGGCGAGAAAACACACTCCCAAAAAAAGTCTCTATTGTTCATTTTGAGATATCCAAGTATCATTTTGATTGTGTTTGCAGTGCACTTTGGAGATTTTCACACACATGCAGAGGAATACTGTCAAATTACTGAGATCATGATCTATACACTTGGATTTTCAAGAACATGAACACACAAAAAACAAGGTTCAAGGGTTGGCTAGTGTTATTTTTATTTACCCTTTCACATGAAATCAGATTTAGCTGGCCCTACATTTTGAGTGTTCTTTTAAAAACATATTACCATGACTATTATCTCAAGCTGTAATTTTAATTAACCAATTGATCCAAAAGTGTTTTTCAGGGTATAATTCTGTCTAGAATAAAATATGGCAAACAGGATAGGGGATTTGAATTTTCAAGTTGTGCAAGGTTGCAAACATATTCTTGCTTCAGATTGTGTTCACACTGTATACCTGAATTGTGCACTATAAGCCTGCACAATCAAAACTGGATTGCATCAACCTGCCAGGGTCTGCAGATGACAATTATCCTGCATGGCTAAATCTGGTACATTTACATGTGAGACTTTGTTGCTCTTGTTAAATTAATGAGCGTTGTCTCTTATATTAAATAAATCTAAAAAAAATCGAAATGTACTTGAGTGTAATTTAATGCATCTACAAGTTTTAGAATAGAGACAATGGCATCCGAGTTCATGTGTGCCTCCACTTTTACAATCTTTACGCCTCGTTAGCTGAAGTTACTTTTGTCTTTATCTGAGCTGAATGGCTGGCAGCTATGAGATAATCACCTTCCTCTCTGTGCCCTGAAGCTGTGTCAGGCAGGCCTCAAGGCTTCCACCAGTGAGCCTGAACTGCAATATGCAGACACATTACACACTTCATCATGCACACAAAATTTCCACAAGCAGCAACAGTCATACATTTACAGCACGCAGCTAGACACACACGTACACGCCCAGACACCCTCCTGTCTCTCTTCAGTTTGAGCCCGTGTCCTCCACGGCAGCCGATGGAGATGCAAAGGAAATTGTGGAGCAGGGAGGCAACCACAGGGCGGTGTCTGACGGAGGCATTTATGTGTGTGTGTGTTTTTGCGTGTGTGTTTTAAGGTGATGTGACATTTCTGGGCTGACATGAAGCGACACTCTGCCCCCTCGCGCCTGAAGGGAGCTCCCGGGGAAAGACACTGATGGAGGTCTGGGGTCTCCGTGGGGGAATTTCATGGTGTGAACAAAAAGCCCTGTGCTTCTGCAGGAAAATCTGTAAAACACAAGCTGTCTCCACACCGCCTGTAAAAGGGATTTTTTTTTATGTTCTGGAATGGAAGACGTTCATATGTTTATTTTTGGAAAGATTAAATTCTTAAGACATTTAAGGGTAATCATATTCTGCATTCAAAGGGATGTGCAGAAAAAGTGTTCAGTTCAGTCGGTACAGCAGTAAAGTTGGGGGTCCCTAATATTTTTTAGAAATGGAGCAATGAGATGCCAGTCGCCCTGAAATGTTTACGCCTCAAGAAGATTATCCAACTGTCATGTCGTGATGTATTTCCAACTGAAGGGGGTAGAACCAATCACAAGACAGAAGATGGGACATCACGTCAGATGACTTTAATTAAACCATTAGCTTCAACAAAGCTTTTTAATTAGTTATGTGATTAGTCAGAAGTCATCAGACGTAAAAAGAAAAAAATACAGAAAGAGAAAATGTGGTTTTTTTTGTTTTTTGTTGCTTTTTGGAAATATAGTTGAAAGATAAATGAACATGCTGGATTAAAACTGGGAAAAAAAATGTTTTTCTTTCATGGGGAGTTTGATCAAGATTAGTTTAAAAAAAAATCACACCCTTAGCAGCCTTAATCAATAAAGAAAGAGCTGTAGAGAATGAACTTTTTTGAACAAGGCTTTTAACAAATTTATTTCTGCTGTAAAAAATAAAATAAAAAAGCATTTAATTTGAGACCTAATGAGGATTACTGGGCTTTTGCTGCCAGCATCAAGTGGTCACAGTATCCACGCTTATCAAGAACATATATTTAGATAGACAGAAAATAGCAGCACTGGAGGTGTTGACAAACAGTGAGGTTGACATGATCTATTCTGTGTTATTATAGTTATTGAAGGAGAAAAGATGTAAAATACATAACTTGGTAATAAAAATGGATACAACATATGCCAAAGGGTATTTTTGTGACGTCTCCATTTGAAATGTTCAGGGCCAAAACTGAACAAGTTAACTGGTTTCATGCTTTAATGAAAAAGTGAAGATATCACCTATCATTTAAAATAATTTATTATCATTTTATTTTGCATCATCAAAAAAAGATAGATCCTCCACATGTAAAACCAATCCCTGTATGCTCTTTTTAGATTCCTCTTTGAAGCTGCTTTTAGCATCAACTCTGGGGCTGATCTGGACCAGAGCTGTCTAAGGTTGAGCTCCAGCATGGATACTTCACTTGGCACATCATTAACAATTCATATATTTTAAAACTATTTTCTGTCTATTTAAATACATTTTCTCGATCACTTTGGAGAACACAGACGATACTATAACTTGCAGACAGTATCTTCATCTGCTTTTCCATATATTGAACAACAGGTCTCCTCAAGTGACTGAGCAGATCAGCCTCAGTCACTTTTCTATCACTCAGACAGAACAGATGGCAGAGTGCTAATTGGATTGAAGGATGGATGCAAGGTGGGGACAAACATAGCTCAGAAAATGACAGGTTCAATATGGATATTGTTCTGATTGTCTTAAATGTTCTTGAATGTACAAAATGAAACAAAATGAAGCAGGATACTTTGCAGCAGGTTTCCTCCGAGTTAGCTTCATGTGAACTCGCCGGCAAGCTCTTTGTTTGAAACTGTCAGAAAGGTTTACATGTTTCGAAATCTGTTAACTGAAAATAAATCATGAGATTTAAAAAGGCTTTTTCACACTTCTCAGCATTGAGAGGTGAGGGGGAAAAATGGAGAAAGCAAAAGTAGGATACTTAATGATTACTTCAAAAGTGTATCAAATATCACTACTCTAACTGGGCAATCTTTCATATCATCAGCTGCAGTTGTGGATTTGCATCCAGGGTTGTAAATTCAGAAAGTTCATTGACTTTGATTAGTTTGAAGTCAAATTGTATTACACACATTTGTAGTATATGCTCACATGTGCACTCTGGGAGCAGACAAACCACACCTAAATCAAATGGACCCTGCCTTTAAATACTTGTCTTCATGACAGCAGCATGTTTTGTCCTCCTAGATTTAGAAGCCCCGTTGTGCTTGTTACGCTGAGTCGACAGAGCAGGTGCCCTACAAACAAAGGCAAAGACCTCAAGTCAAGGGTCACTGCTTGACTCAGAACTGCAACCATCTAATGCATTACATCCCCACTATCTTCCTGTAGTTCTTCAGCTCTCCAATCCAATAATGCAAAAGCCAAAAAAATAAATACCAGCACAGAAATGGATGAACTCGGAACAGATCGGCAGGGGAAAAAAGTAGATTCTTTTAAGAAGAACTCAATGTGAAAGCAATAATCCTGTATCCTACACCTTTCTGCTGCCACCCTTCACACTCGCAGAAGGTAATTCATCATTGCTCGTTGCCTAACTTAATCTTGGCACTGTGTCCAATGAGCAAGCATGTTTATCGGTGTATGTGTGGGTGTAAGTTAGAGGGAGAAACCGTACAGCTGCATGTAAAGGCGTGACAGTGGAGCAGCTTCTTCTTGCTGAAAGCAAAACTAAACTCCATGCACTGTAATCCTCCAGACCGTCGAAGATCTTAGCCGTTGTGCATTTAACTCACAGTAAACTTTCTCTTCAGTTGGAATCTTTCCACTCAAACTGGCTTTTTGCAGTTAGTTGCAGTGCATTAAAAGGAAAAGGGGCAAGCAATGTCTCGAGTGTAAAGTGGACAGTGAAAAAGAGAATAAAAGCGTGCAGTCAGATTGACTCAGAGTGAGCTGACAGACAGAGAAATTGAGTACTGAAAGAGAAAGGAAGCAGCACCTTCCACACAAACTAATCTAGCTTAAGGCATACAATAAACTGGCACATACTTTGTGATTAGCCTGAGTAAAACTATCAATCATCTTTTGCCACACACAAACACACACTACGTAATAAAGGGGTTATGCAGAGATGTGAGAAAGTAGAGACCATAGTCACCCTAGGAGGGGATTCGGTTTCATGGATGAGGCAGCTGAAGATATTTCATGCAATATAATGCCAGAGCTGTTGCCCGCCCCCTACAACCCCCCCCCCCCCCACCCTCCTCTCCCTCATCCACATCACACACAGACATGAGATACTTTTTTCAGCCATGATCTTTTTTTTTCTGTCGGGGAAAAAAAAAGGGAGCCTGCAGGCCGTGTTGTTGTGGCCAACCTTGTGGGTGCCTGAGAAAAGAAACGTGGGTATCGCTTACACAAATGGCCTGCATGAATGTACGAGAGCCAGACAAAATATCGAATCTGAGCCGCTGTGGCAGAGCAGGCCTTTCCTGTGTTTGTGATGTTGGAACATGTGCATTCTGCTTAGGGATGAAGGAAACATCCAGCATAGCTGATCTGCTTCTAAAAGCAGAATGAGTACGACCTCATGCTTGTTCCTTTTTCTCTAAATTGTTTTGAATATGCTGATGACCTTGGTTGACTGTATTTGTAATTTGTCCTTTTTCTCATAAATGGATGCTAAAAAAGGGACTTACCCCGACAGTGTTAAGGTAAAATCTCTTCAGAATTGGATAAAAGAATGCAGGGACTTTCATATAACCGGAATAAATTGGATAGATTGGCAGCACTTGCGACTTAACTCACAACAATAAACTTACTAAGGAGTCTGCTGTGCTGCCCAATGATGGTAACTACATTTAAACATCGCAATTCAAATTCAAATAAATCATAATATAATAACAGTCAGTTAGTTCAGGTTCTTCGGTACACCACGCTAAAGGATCAACTACCGTTACAAAGTCACCACGCAAGTTAGATTTAAGTTCTAGTAGATGGTAATGTTTGTATTTGTTTTTTTAAATAGCTAGTGAGCTAGGATACCATTGTTACGTATTTCTAGAACACTAAAGGCCCTTGACCACTAATAACATGTTTTGTGCTGGCAGCGCCCACTTTCACTTCAAAAACCAAAACAGTTTAGTGTTTGAAACACTCAGCAACCTGGGTGCAAAACCGCCCCGACATCAGCTCTTTTTTGTTGCTGCACTCACGGCGCTATCAGTGAATAAAACAAACTGTTGATGTCCCCTGTCCCTCACTGACCAATCAAGATCAAGATGGGGCAGGACTTTTTTTATCAGCTTTGTCAACAACAATAGCGGGGGAAGATACTGATCTGACTCATCTTTTGGAGGTACAATTTCCAGGTCAAGAGCTGCGTTTCATATATTCTGATAAACATGATTCCTTCACATTATTTTCATGTTTTGTAGATGATGAATCCTATCTGAAAAAGACCTGACGAGAGAGGTAGAAGTTACAACAATAAGACTTACGCTCCTCAATCACTGTGGGAGAACTGTCAATGTTTAAGTATTTAAGATAGTAAACTGTATGGTTGAAACAGCCGACTGATTGCTATGTTCATTAATAAGTTAAACAGTAATTAAGAAGTTCTACGTGCTTCACTGAAGTCCTTTGAAACTATTGGTTTATACTGTAGTTGGAGTATCAAGCTGGGGGTCAGAGCTAATACAGGAGAGGATTTTCTCCAGGTCTCATGATCCAGCCTGTCACTTTGAAATTCAGACTTTCAAACAGCCATAACTTGCATGAAGCTGTCACCAGGGAGAGAGAACAGGCTTTGAAATGTCGAACAAAAGTCTGAAATGTATTAAAGGGGAGAGTGTAGAGAAATGGAAAAAGCCTTTGTATTTTTTCTTCCACACATTTTTTTCTCCCCACACCTTCGCGTACATTAAATGTCATCCACATTTATTACAGCTCCACTTTTCACAGAAAAAAGTGAGTCATAAAGTCAGAACATAATGCAGAGTTAATAAGGATAGAAATAGATATTTGGAAGAAACGAACTATCAATGTGTTTTAATAAAAAACGTTGATGTTTGTCTAAAAAGCTTAGTCTAATAATGACAACTAATGTATGGGTGAGAAAAATACACTAACCTGTGAAATAATTATCACAGTCTTTCAATAAAGATGATTGAAAGATGGTTAAAAACCGGCTTTGATGTCACATTTGGAGACTGCTTGACGGATTTCTGATTGATTTGGAGCTGACCTGTCAACTTTAATATTTCAAATGGCATAGATCTTTATCATCTTTTCTAGTCTGACCTCTGCTGGAACTCAGAGATCAAAATAAAAGCTGTTCAGAAGCTTTGTTTTGATCTGATATGAAGCTCTTGCAAGTGTCACTCATTCTCCCACGAGGTTTCAACGTGTCACAGTCTTCTTGACACATCCAGGACGACACAAATCATTTGTCATTATTTCCACATTAGGTAAGATGAATGCTACAAAACTAACTCTAAAAAAGTAAATGAGCTCAAATGTTCAGGTAAAAAAATGAAAAACATAGAGTATGAGTAACAGTACAATAGACGCAAGGCTCGGCTTGATTCTCATGCTTTAGGAAAAAGTGCCAGAAAAGAAAAAGGACTTGAATATCACTAACTGAAATGAACAGACATCATTAAAGTGCACCCCTGTCCTGTTCCTGCTCCAGTGTAGTGTTTGAAAGTGATTATGTTCAGATGAAGAACTGACTTAAGGACAGACAGAGAGTAAAACACGTTATACTCACAGCGTAATTCCTTACATATCCCAGCTTTGGTACAAGACAGAAAGGACATTATTTAACTACAGTCATGAAGAGGAAAATAAAAACACAGTAACAGTTTTGATTTTTGCTGCCTTTCGTTTATGCACAGCAGTGACCAAGTCATTTTAGAGAATATGGCCTGAGGCTGTTTTTGTCATAAAAGCCATGAATTATTCTTAATAGTTGAATTTATTATGTATTATGCATTTTGAATTAAGCTAAAAGTGAAAAAGTAATGAGAGGGTTTTTCACTTGACATTTAAAAAACAGAGTTTTAGTTGCTTGCCTTTTTGGATGACTTGACTCATAACAATTGCTGAAGCTACAACTGATAAAAAAGAACTCACTTTATAAAGATTATCAAAATGTCATGAAAATTTAGCTCTGTCAGACGCAGGTGATAATGTGTGTTTATTAAGAGCTTTCAAGAACCACTGTTAGCCATATTAGCAACTGGCTACACTCGAACTATAATACAGACCAAGTCTCAGAGGATTTCTTGAAATATTTTAAACTTTAAGTATTTATCAACATGGACATGAACTTTCCTTTTTTTCACCGTCAGTCAGAATGGATTTTTCATCCATCCATCCTTTATCTTTTATAACCGATCCCAGCTGTCATTGGTTGAGAGGCGGGGTTACACCCTGGACTGTTCGCCAGTCAATCACAGGATTACCAACCAGCCACACTCACATTCACGCCTACGGGCAATTTAGACTCACCAATTGACCAACAAGCATTTCAATGAGCATGTCTTTAGAGTCTGGGAGGAAGCCTAAGTACCTGGAGAGAACCCACACATGCACAGGAAGAACTCCACACAGAGAGGCCCTGACTAACAGGGATTGGAACCAGGAACCTCCTGTCTGTGAGGAAAGAGCGCTAGCCACCGTTAGCCCAGCATGGTTTTTAAAGGAGTGTACTTCAACAAGAAGTACATCACGTGGCCGCAACATGAAGGCTTTCAAGAAGGCTGCTGGAGGACCAAAAGGAGGATTTACACTGAGGACCCTGAAGTCGAAATCATGTGTCAGTCCAAAAACTACATTTACACAGAGCATTAGACGACTTTCACCGAAGACTTCCTTTTCCGAATCCTATAATGGATTGTTAGCTGTGCTTTTATGTAAATATCTGTTTATAGAGGCAAATAAAATATTGTTAGAATACTGTAGCTGCGAGCTGGTATGTTATCACTGCTCATTTGGGTTCCACCTGTTTTTCTGTTAGCATGGACTGTTTTTCCTGCACATACCAAAGCCTGCTGGAATGTAATTGATCAATACAGTGAACATCTAGACTCTAAGGCCAGATGAGTTTAACCATGTGCTGTGTTCACACATAAACAAAACTCTGTAACATTTCCTGATGTTTCCAGGGTGAGCTGCATTTGTGAACGTAAAAGGCCAAATTTTTCCCACCAACTATACCCAGACAATTTCCTGCCAGCCCCTTGTAAAACATCTGTCATGAAGAGGCTTTTGCTTTGTCTGCACGAAAATTGAAAAATCAGAATCCGTTTCCCAAAAGTGGGATGACTGACAGGAAGAAAAGAGAAATTCATGTCCAAGTGTACATAGTGAGTTGAGAGTAGATTGATAATAAGATTTAGTATTGTGCACTTTTGAGCTTCTCTTTAATATTTTTATTAGACATGTTACTTTGTGTTCATGGTAAACTGTAATGAAGAGATTTGTGTTAATTATGTCTTAACAAGGTCATGCTCGTGTCACGTTAGCGCAATGCCAGCCTTTACTGTAGCTGTAGCTAAGATGTGAACCATAATAAGGTTATATCAAGTCCATTTTATCCAAATCAAAACAAAAAGGACTTCTTATATCAGGCAGGTCTAGACTACTTTGATTCAGTTGAGAACAGAAGACAGAAACCGCTCTGGTCTCCCTGAAATAAACCGAGCTGGCTTCTCAGGCTGTCCCTTTAGTCTACATACTGATTACTGTTGTGGTCAAAAGAGATGTACAACCTGACGGGCATAGTGTTATCATCTGCACCAGTAAAGGCAGCCCTCTAAACTCACTATACCCTATTTGTTAATCGTACTAATAATAAAGGCCTTTCTATCTCAAATAGCATTATGCACAATGAGAAGGAATTCGGTCCGGGTTGTAAAATGTTATATATCATGTCATTTGATTTGAAGTAAAAGCAAAGCATTTTGGAAATCAAAAATAAATATTCTCACGCCCTGTGGATGGGATTTTGGGTAGAAACCTCTAGTTTTGGTAACCTGTGAGAATATTCCCCAGAGCCACTTTATTTACTTGACATAAAGGAAAATGAAATTAGTACAAAAAGTGTATATATAGTCTCCTTTGGGACTCATTATTGATCCTCACATACAGTTGCCAGGGGATTTGTGACATACTGGATCTGCCAAGCCTGTTCTGTCAAGCTGGTGAGAAGTGTGCACTTTTACCTTGTTTCTCTTAAAATAGGCTCTGCGGCAGGCGGCGAAGCACTTCTCACTGCAGAAGCTCTTTAGCTCACTCCCCATGCTCAGTGAATAGCGTTTGACTCCGACCTTCTGGCACCAGGCACACATGATCTGCACATTAGATGCGTCTTCATCTAGACAGACAAAAAAAAATACAGTGTGATTCAGTGGAAGTGAGTCAAGACGAAGACCATGGCTTGTCTTATACTATGACATGGTTAAACTATTAATCTTTCTTCATTCACCGGAATCACATGATGCTTGTTACTCTTCCTCTTATGTCGCAATCAGAGTGTGATGTCTGTGAAAATGTTGTTCTGCTGTATTCCAGGTTTAACACTCGAATGATGGAGCAAACTTAACACTAGAAATAAGAAACTAAAACTTCTTGAGAAAAAATAGACATAATTTAACAAAAAAAAAACACTTAGAAAACTCATTAGCATGGCAGCTGAATGACAGCTATGGTAACCATTTACTCAATCATAGCTAATATTTAGTCTACAATTTTCCATTACTGTTACAGAGGAATTTGCACCTTTTATTATTCTATAGTGTAATACTATCAAATGTAAGCTGATCTAGTGTTGAATGCTAACATTAGCAGTTGTCTGTTGCCAAAAAGTTTTCAAATACATAGTTTTACACTTTTATATGGATTTTTATATAGATTTTTTAGCAGTAAAATATGTTCAATAAGTCAGATATGTTTGTAACATTTTCAACCTGGAACACAGCAATACTGTTTAACATTACAACCGCATTAAAACTTTCCTCTCTGCAAGTCACAGGAAGAGTGCAGTGAAAATGATGAAATATCTCTTTTTTTAAACCATGGACTATTTGCTGAGACATTCATGCTTAGGTGCTACATGGCTTTATTCTAAATATTTGTATTCTTGTTAATATATTCTCTTAATACCAGCAACACTCATGTATTTTTTACTCTTATTGTTTATTTTTTGTTACCTATAATGACCTTAAATATCTTTCACTTGCTGGTCACAGAGAAGCCTTACTGTGTAATTGATCTTAATTCTGATGTCGATTATATTTTCATTCTAAGTCCATCAGGAAGAATATAAACAAGCATGCAAACACAATGATTAAAACATCAGGACCAGCTGCTGATCTATAGTCAAATCTGCTCAATGTTCAAGCCACAAAACAACAATAGGATCTATACCGATGCTTGATGAGTAAATCTAGTAGAAACAGGTGAACTCAGACCAAAGGAGGGTGTTTACTGTTTGGATTTAAGAGAACCTGAAGTGAAGACAAAGAGGTTGTTCACACAGAGGTGTGGTCTCTCTGATGTTGTGCATCCTGAGGCAGTGTGTTTTCACTTCAACAGTGTCACAGACATTACATTTTTCAATGATTTTCAGTGTGAGTTACTGACAGTAAATGTCAGATGCATGGTGGTTTGGCCCCCATCCCCATTCATCAAGCTACCAATGCACATTCATAGCGCTAACACAATTTAAAAAAAAAACAAAAAAAACTGTAACATTTTGTCTTTTTGTGAATCAAGATAAAGGCACATCGGGAGATAACAAATCCAGTTAAAAAAGAATGGGTGAAGTAAATTATTTACACAAATACATACACGTTTCTAAAGTGGTCACAAGAACACACCAACAAGGAAATATTTACATCAGACAAACAAGAGTGCAATAATTGTACTGCAAAGGTCAGGGTAAAATAAAATACTTGAAACGTGATTGCAGTCATTATCTGTGTGTTATTATTTCAGGACTATGTGCAAAGAAGATGTTTGTTCTTAAGTCTGCATAGTGGGATATGTGGGCTACTAGACATCTGTATTGTTGTGACTATTTTTTTTGCACAGTTTTCCTTATAAAATGTGTAGAATTAAGATTAACTGCGTGTTATTAACCGACCTGTGAGGGAGGTTGGCCTCAAGAAATCAATGAGAAGGAATTTGAAATTATTTGATTTTTACTTGACAGGCCTTAAAATTACATCTGTATCTTTACGCTTCTAAACATATCTGAAAAGAAAAACAACTCTCTTTTTAAACTAAATTCACATTATCCTAAAATGTAGTTAAACATTGTAATCCTTTAATGGCTGCAAACGTTCCTGATGTTAACCTTTCTTCTCGACAATTCTGCAGTTGCGGGGTGGTCAGCGTGGGCAACACTTATTTCAACACAACCTCTGTGACAGTGAAATGCCGCCTCTCTGCTAAACTGTGGCTGCTGGTGATGTGCTGTGGGCTTTTAGTACTGTCACTGTTGCAATGAGAGAGATCCTCTGAGATTCCCCCCTGTATCTCCCAATTATCACATTATGACTGTGCGGGTGTGAGGGCGAAAAAAACGCAGGCCCATTAGTCTTTCACCTCCTTAGCGCACGCTAGCCGGGCTTTTCACCTCTTGTTGAGCTTAATGGATCTTCAGGGTCGTCAGATTTTAAGCGAAGACTTCCCACAATTAAGGGAACAGCTCCCCTGGGTCCTAAAGATAGCACACTGGAACCGACATGCAAATCTTTTATGTCTTTCTCAGTCTTACAGTTTTCCTGCCTTTTTGAGTCCGTCGGGATTACTGGCAACTGCACTGATGACAGAAAAAAAAGACAAAATTTGATTCTTTGCTGACCAGGTGGGTGGTTCAGGGCTTTCAATAATTTGTGTTCCACATATCGGAGAAAAGCAAAACCTCCCACAATATCTTAACATTTTTTGACAAAGAGATGTCTTCCAGTAGAATTGTTTTTTTTGTTGCTTTTTCTTCATTCTAACAAGCCAATCTCAAAGAAGTCACATCTGCATGAGAGGGAGGGAATCTGTCAGTAATTATGCAGCTTCCATGCTAAATGCCACCATCATCCGCTGTACCTGCAACTCAAAAGGTCCTTTGTCGGATTCTGCGGGGCACATGAATAATTCAGCATATGTGTGAGGGTTTTGGGGGGGGGGGTGAGTCTAAGGGGGTGTTGACCGGGTGGTGTGTTGGTGCTGAGCTTTAAGTTGGACCACACCATCTGTTTCCCCGCCTAGGCAGGGCCAGCAGGGACTCCTCTTGGGCGATGCCAAGGCGGCTCGCTCCCTCCACCGGGGCGGACCAACCTCCTGTGCCACAGCAGACATAAGGGATAATGAAGCCCTCTGTCTGGCCGGGGAACGGGGACTTTTTTCCTCGGAGAGTTGATTGGGTTATATTGACACTTGGGCAGGTGGAGGAAAACAAGGTGTACAGCAGGTAGCTTGCTCATTAGTCGCCTGTTCCTGCCTTCTTTGGAGGCTTTCCGGCCATTGCAAAGACAGCAAGTTTACATGTTGCATAAACATCCAATTTTTCTGTTAAGTGGTGGAGATAGGTCTGCAGGTTTCATGACAATGGAATCTGTCTGGAGAACATCTGTGGATTAAATCTATGGCAGCTCCTTCTAGTTGGAGGAGGGTGTTGGCAATGTGCTGAAAATGACCTTGATCTTTTAGGTTATTAAAATGTAGCCTTTTTAACACACCAAAAGGGATGAAGCTAAAAAAGTTTTAACTTTATTAAACAGCTCTGGAGGTGCCCATTTGACTACATTTTGATACTTTTTTATAATCTTTTTCAATTCTTCTTCTGTACTTTTTTTCAGAAAGGGCATGCTTCCTACCTGCAGGAGGCTTGATCAGAGGCGGGGGGATCATGGGGACAATGATGGGCAGGCTGCCATGTTCCCTGTTGCTGGACGTTGAGGTGGACGGTGTTGTGGAGGGCTCTGTGACTCCGTTCCTGGTGGCTGGCAAAGATTGGGAATTGTTGGCTCTGTCTGGAGAGCCTTCACCTCTCTCTTTTGAGGCTGTGATTTTTGGCAACAAGTTTTCTGAAAGAAAATTAGATTGAGGGAAATAAAAAACATGCATGGACACTTACAACAACAATGAGTTAGTTAAAGCCTATCATGCTTAAAATTTGAAACCAAGAATCACTTTTTAACACTTTGGTGCACAAGTGATAAAGTACGTTTTTTTAAGGCTACACACGAGATGATTTAAGGCCCAAATATAGGTCAGATTTCCCCTCAAATATATATATTTACCATTCCAAACAGGGCTGCCTCTACAAATACCTGCAGTCACCAATGAGAACATGTAGACCAGAAAGTGCCGCCATACCTTTAAGGACAGAGATGTGCTGTGGAGTCTCCCCTATGTCCACGTTGTCAGAGTCTCTCAGCTCCACCTTGTCATAACCGTACCAGCCCAGCAGCTCATTCATGGTGTTCTCTGCAAAACTCTGCAAAACAAACGTTTGGCTGTTGAGACAAAGATCTTCATACAGGACACAGAGAAAGAGAAATATAGTAATGGAACTTTTTAAAGAAATGTCACAAAAATAAATGTTACCCTTCCAAAACTCTTTTAAACATAAGATGAAGACAAATAAGATTTGAGGCACTTCTTTAAATGAAAATGCAACAATCTGGTTCATTGTTGCATCTGCTGTGCCTCTCCTGAGACCTTGACTTTATAACCAGCCTCTTAGATTTGTCCACAATACCACATCTATTCTACTAATTAGCAGGACATATTATGGTCTCACTCAAAATTTAAAGCTTCTCCCAGAGAAAACCACTTTTTTCCCTCCTCCAGATCTTCTTTGTCAGTATAGGTCAACCTAATTGGGTCAAGGTCCGTCCCAATGCTACATTGTGTGCACCCAGCCAAACTAATGGCCTCTCTCATGGCACAATAACCGAGGAGGAGGATGTTATCAGGGTGTAATAAAGACTGTGATAAGAACCCGATCATGGCACACTAACCAGCATATAGAGAACTTATAGGAGAGTAACATTGAATCCAATGGACAGAGAAGACACAGTGAGAGTAAAGATAAGGACATTATGATGACTCATGACATTATGATGCATAAACAAATACTTTAAAGCTTATAGATTATCTGATTTGTTGAACAAAATCTGGATGTATCAGCATCTAAACAGACACAGGGGGGAAATGACCTTTTACAGCCGAAAGACGAGGTACTAAACAAGAACATACGTGTGTACAAATAATTGGTGAGACACCAATTATTTGGGGTTTTAGAAATCGTTTTAGACACACAAAAATAGCAGATTTTTCTTAAAGGGGTTTTCCATAATTTTTCAGCATGATTCACATTTTTACATATTTTTGGATCTGGTACCAAGAGTTTGGGAATTTAAGGTGAAAGGGAATATTCAGCTGTGGAAGTCCCCAAACTGGGGGAGGGATTACTGCCCTATGTGATGTCACAAAGGGAAAATCTCAAAATTGCCTGTTTGAGACCACATTTTCAGAAAAGTGGAGCACTACTTTGAGAGAGAGAGGAACAACTTTCCCCATAATTAGGGGTTAGTAGACAGACTAGAGAAAAATATGAGTGTTTAAAAAACATGATAAAATGTGTTTTACATAATATATGACCGTTCATTTATTAAGGTACATCCATTTAAAGGGCTTGTTTTTTGCCGCATTCAATTTTTCAAATAGAATGACTGAATAGAATCACCACAAGTGTAGACCTTTCTGTTATGGTTTAATATCCATTTAAACCTGAAAGAGTTATTGGCTACACAGCTCTCTGAGAAGCAGACTGGGATTTTCTGGCACAACTTTACCAACAAGCTGCATGAAGAGAAAAGGCTATAAGAGGTCCAAATGCTCCAGCGACACCTGAAGATACATTTTATAAACAAAGTAGACCAACCCTGAAACGTGTTGATTTAATGTGTTAATAAAGTAGATCTTCATTCTACAAGTGTACCCAGAGCAGTTTGACCACCACATCTCTTCAAAGCCACCAGACTCCATTGATGAGAACAGTTACTGAACCCTGCAGCACACAGGAGATGCTGGACATATTCTCCAATATTCTCCAGACATGACAAGATTATTTCAGAACATAGGTCCATTATAAAAACCGAGCTATCACATTAACAATTGTAGCTGTCACTCTGTAGTAAATAGATGATCTGAGCTCAGTATATATAAATACAGCAAACAGTGTATGATAGTAGAGTCAGACATAGAGAAACATTGCCCTGAAGCACAAGGTCACAGACCCTTAACCCTGTTGAAAATTAGTGTCAGAATGCAAAAATAAATCAAGCTACCCAACTACGCAGGTGATCCATTAAAGTATTCCCTCTATAAAAGCCTCCCATGAAACGGTAAATAAGGTTTGTGTACTCTAAACGAAACCGTAACCCTGCTAATGCATATAGCCCATTATCTCCATGCACCTCTCAGCACAAATATTTCCAGGCACATCTATTTACTGATCTCTGTGGTAAGTAAATACAAATGTGTTCCTGGTAAAACAGCAGCTGACAATGTATCAGGTGTAATTATGTAGTCTGTGTGATAAACTGTTATTCACAGATAGTTAGAGTATCAGCTTGGAGGCTGTAAGTTTATCTTTTTTCATATTGCTGTGGAATATTTAACTTTTTTAGTAACTTAATAAGACACGCATGAAATTAAAAGTTTTATTCATAAACCAAAAATATAGCAGTTTGTATAGCACATGATGTTGCTAGTAGGGGGGGGCTAGCTCTAGATCAAACTGACAAAATGTGTGGGATCATTATCATAGCCAGTCCCACTTTCTTTCATTATATCATCATGGCAGCAGCTCTCCCTCAGAGTCACCACGTCAAGCTGTTAGATGTCAATTACAAACAGCTCCATTCAATATGTCAGTGTGTGTCACAGCTTTTCAGTGCCACCCAGCACATCTGACTCTTAGCTCTGATCTGTGAGAGCAAATTAAAACATACATAGCACTCGGCAAAGGGAGTTTACATTCAATGTTATCCTCAATCTATAGCTGTGTTTCAATCCACATGGCCTACCCTGAGCTATGTCCCCTGATATCAAATCTGTTCCTCCTCCCTCTGCTTTGGGTTCTTGTTAAAGTATGTGGTGAAAAAAGTGCTGTAATATAAAGTGAACACAATGATTGTCAACATTCAGGTACTCACACACATTGTCAAACACAGAGGCTGCAGTGCCTGGTGCCTTATCTTTAAGGTCATATATAACGCACACTCACAAGCACTTCATTTGGTGTTAAGTATTTTACTCAAGGACTCTTCAACATGTGGACTGGAGGAGTGCAATGCTCATCTTTCAATGAGAAGACAACCAACTCTATCAGCTAAAACCTCATGTTTATGGCATAATAATGTCAGAATTTCCTTTAATTATAACAAAAACAAGATTTGTAATTTCAGGAAAATGTCAGCTTCAACAGAAAGGACGGTCTGGACTTTTCTTTTATATCAACTCTGAATGGACGATGGGGAGCATTTATCTGGTTATTACACAGACCCAATGTGGGGCACCAGTGGACAAGTGGTTAGCTTGTACAGATTCTACAGTTCTATTATGGCAAAGAGTTGTACATACAGTAGGTATAATTGTGGGCTTGGCTGTTTCGACCAGGACTCATTCTGTGTGCCTCAGCTCCACCTTTGTGGGTTTTATGTTTTAGCCAAAATGTCATTAGGTGTCAACATTTCCAGTATGATGACTGCCATCTTTGGGTGTCAGAAACAATCTTCAGAAACCAATGGGTGACATCACTGAGACTATATCCATGTTTGAAAACGGTGTTTGAGGAGTAAGTAAAAAAGGAGACGGAATAGGTTTTCCACATACATGCTGTGTTTTAGCAAACAGGTCAAAAGCACTGTTTAAGAACAAAATTAACTACAATGAAACATGATTGGCCACTAAGCGTAGCTTGTTAAAACATGACCATAAATAATAAGTTTGTGACTCTTTGTATCAAGGGGAAGAGTGAAAAGATCAGGTTGAAAGTTGTGTGAGTCCAGATTTCTCTGCAGAGTGTTCACTCACTGCTGGAGGAATAGCTCAGCTATTGATTTTTTGAGTTTCTGTGGGTGGAAAAGTGACCAGAATTTCATTTGGGCAGATAAAGTGAAAGTTTTCAGTGTTATTTTTGAGTACTTAAACAACAAAATACCCTTTGCAGCTCTAAAAGAGAGAAGTAAGATTAGCTCCTTTTACAAGTTGACACAGCATTGAGCCTGTTGGTCACAGGTTGCTATGACTCAATTATTTAATACAAATTCAATTAGTAGAGCAACAACACAAAGAGCAGGTTGGATATTGCTTCGAGAGGTTTTACAGTAAGGGAGATACGAGTGGTAATGAGCCGACGCACAGACTAATCAACACACTGGTTTAGAGTGTCTCTTTGCATATTTGAGGCCATGTTGGACAAACAAAAGAAGTAGCAGAAGGTAGAAGTTGTTTCCTGCTTCATCAGCACATTTGCTCTTGTGTGGATTTCAGGCCTATGTGGGTGAGTAGCATGTTTTTTTCAATAACAGACTGTAAACTTTAATTTTCCCCTTGGTGATTAAAAATAAATAAATAAATCAAATGTTGTTTTTTTTTGCATGTACATCTCATATTTGGAGAATATAATCAAGGATCAGTTTTACCTCAGTTTTTTATGAAGAAAATAGTTTCTCATCTGTAGCAGTGATTGGCCACACTTGTTTGAAGGACTCAGTCTAAAGACTGGGAAAGCATAAGTAATGAAGAATGACAGGAGTTATCGATCTGCCTGTTATGAAATATCGCTGTGGTGAAAAGTCAATGGAAAGACAGGGCATAAAGGTTTCAGCCATAGTTCAGATTATCATGACAAGTGAAGTCAAAGTATCACATAGTTTTGTCGAGAAGCACCACATCACACATCTGTATCTGCAGGAACATTTCATTGCACAGCATGCAAACACATGACATGTCATTATCCACAATGACAGGATGTGCAGCACTTTTTTGAGCAATTAAAGTTTGATGAAAGCTCTTCCAATCTCCAGATTTGTGTCTTAGCGTTTGTTTGCTTTTTAAATATGAAGGTTTAGAAGTGAAGGCTGTTAATGAGGACAGCTTTGGTTTGAACAACACTCGGGCTTGAACAATGCTGAGTGACAGCAGAGCACGCTGCCTGAAGGTTCCTGGAAGTCAGGTTTAGCACCACTGCCTGAGCAGAGCTAAAGTTAGGTTCTGACAGCTAAACACACAACCATGTCATCTGTAGACAATTTACTGAACACACTCTCATGGCATTTAATGGGAACTTCCATTAACTGTCATGAAAAAAGTAAGGCAGCTCAATTCCTGTCATTTCTGTGTGGTATTTAAAGTTTTATATTCAACAGGGTATCCACCTGACATCCTGGATGTATTAAATAAAATAGTTAGCTAAAGGCCACTGGTCTCCATATGCAACCATTACACTGTGGAAGTTTATATTCTTTTTTTTTTTAAAGATTTATTTTTTTGGCGTTTTTTTTTTTTTTTATGCCTTTATTATAGAGGGAGGAAAGTGGATAGAGTCGGAAAGGGGGAGAGAGTGGGGAGAGACATGCGGGAAATGGGCCACAGGCCGGACGCGAACCCGGGCCGGACGCGAACCCGGGCCGCCCACGCGCGAGGACTGAGCCTCAATACATGGGATCGCGTGCACTGCCACTGCGCCACCGGCGACCCCGGAAGTTTATATTCTTAAATGCCCCGGCAATATGGCTTGAAATAAAAAATATATATGTATGATAGTAAAGTTTCTCATTAAGAAGATAAAAAATCGGAGTGTATGGTTAATGGTGCTTCTTTAAAATGTTCTGTTTTTTGAACAGTAAGGAACATTTCTCTGGATTGCAGTGGTGTGGATGATTTGATGACAATATAACAGCATCGTGCAGCTTTAAATATGCAGCTTGGGTTGTCAGAGTCACCAGTGGAAAAAGCAGAAATCCTGAGATCTGAAAAATAAATCACTATCGCTGATCAATGCATGGTGAGTTACAACCTGCTTTGTAATTCATTTCATAGTCAGCAGCTGGAACAGCTGTTATTTAGAACTTGAAGAAAAAAAAGATACAATTTTGGCTTACATTTTGGTTGAGTAGCAACTGCACCAAAAGGTTACAAGAAAAACATGTGAAATTCTCAAACTGGCAAATTCTTTAAAAGCCAAACACCAAAGCATCTGCTGCTATTCACTTGTGTAGTGTAAATGAGTGGCTTTATTCAAAGACATTTTAAATTAATGCAATCACAAAGCTAATTCTTTAAGCCCTCGAAATAATTTTTCAATATGTTGTCATCAACTTAATGACCTACGATGTATATCCAGGTCCATGTGAGAAAAACTACTCTATAACTAATTAAGTAACTTTTGTCCTGAAGACCCACAACAAATTCACATTTAGCAACATCGACATTTAAACTTTAAGGGCAATAAATGTTATTTGGATTGAAATTCATTTTAATACATCGTATGCACTAACTTTTATTTCAGTAAGACCGTCATAAGATCCTCATAATCAAAATGAATATTGAAATACTGAAAAGACGTTTGCTGTTGAGTTCACAGGCATCAGCTTCAGTTCATAATCAACCAGAAATTGACAGTGCTCTGACAGACTCTTGCGCGCAAACCTTGGAAAGCATATCTGAAGCAATTAGCCGAACAACAAGGATTAAACCTTGAAACTAAAAAAAAACATGAAGGAGAAAATCCTCCTTTTGAAGGAATGGGTTGAACCAACCTGAAGTAAAAAAAAACGGATGTAGCTGTTAAATAACCACATCAACATCTGAGACAAAACCACAGCTTCTCTCTCTCTGTCTGGCTCAGTCCTACCATCCTGTCCTCTGTGTCACCCCACTACTTTCAGAAAGTGGGAGTAATATTAAGAGTGGAATCTAATCCTGGTTGGCGGCTGATGAAAGCATGCGGCACCAACTCTGGCTCTGGTGGGGCTGGGGAGGAAGAGGCGTTGGAGGCACAGAGACAGCTACAGATGTCTATATCTAACACTGTATGTAAAGCCTCTTGATCCAGTTTAACACAAACTACATCTCCTTTCCACAGCTTTATTTATCCTTAAGTCTTTTAAAAGCTTCTAACAGAACTGAGGTCAACCAAAAAGTCAGTTTATGTTTGAAGCTGCCAAATTAGGATTTACAGTATGTAAAGAAGATGAGTTCTTATTATGTCCCCGCATCTTTTGTTTAGTGCTACCATCGGAGAATGTCCCTTAAAGCGCCTCAGAGAGAAGTACTCTGAAAACCAAAACACTTGGCTCTATATGAGATGTTAATTTCCCCCAGAGATTGAATTCCAATTTAACGGTTTGTTGACTTGCTCAACTATTTTTCTATTTTTCTTAGTAATCATCAGCTCACTCCTTTACAATACATGCATACGTCCTAAATAGCTGATGGCCATGGAGTTACATTCCAAGGCAAACACTTTGCATTTGGACGGTAAAGTTCCAAACATGGCAACCAATGAGCCATCAGTGGGGCGTACACATAGCTCCCCTCTTGGGAGAATATTCTCAAGTCATCCTTAAAAACCCTTGAAAGAGGAAGATGTCATTTTCCAAAAGGTTAGCATGTTAATACCCTCACTGTTTGTTCTTTCATTGGTCCTGAGGTTTTAGAAAGAGCAGTAGACATGCCAGGCTTCTCAAAGGTTTTGTCAACAATGCATCTAGCATTGCAGTGATTCAAAAATATGGACATTTATGGCGGAAAATATTTATTATTATCCTCCAGCTTATGTTGTTGCCATGGTATAGCTATTGTTTAGCAAAACATATAAGCCTGCTTTCAAATTTCTGCACCTCTGCACAGGATACAGAGATGGATGAATGCAGTTCTATTTTATGATACACATGGTAATATTTTCATTTACCCAAGTTAGACATGAATGTGAGATTCCAAATGTTGGCTTTTAATTAGTCATGTTTAAATGATCCAACCTTTCCTGAGTGATTATATAAAAAACTTGACATAACTCTGTACCATGTCAGAGAAAATGATTGGCTCCTCTGAATTGATTGCTTTATTAAGATTATCTATCAGGATCGTTTTTAAACCCTTTAAATAATTTTAAAGGGTTATTTGTTTTGTTTTTATAACTAACACCTTTTTTATATTTTAGTATCCCATTAAAGCTACTGTGAGAGTTTTTATAAATGAAACCGACTGATATTTACACTGATGCCTCTGTATGTCCTACAAAAGCAAATAAGACCATCAGAGACCAGATTGGCTACTTCTACATTTTTCACGACTTTAACGGCTCCCGCTGGGTAGGTCAAACCAAGGGCTTACCGGCACACTGCAGAAACAGCATGTACAAGATGAGCGGAGAGATAAGACGTAAAGCTTTGTCCACACGCAGACAATGTGATGTTGACTCAAAACAAAATGTCCTGGGAGGAGCTTTAAGTAATACTGCTCCAGCATTAGCCTCAACCGGAAGAGACCAGACAAACTTTCCTGTCTGGAACAAAGGCATTGGTTACCAATCAAAGTAGGTCCACTGGAAGTGCCTGCTTATACCACTGAGAGTTCAGAGTGTTATTCTAATTGTCTTACAATGGTATGTAAAGGATCCCTACAGAGATCCACATTACTGTACATTTAAGTAAGATGTTTTTTTTTAAACCTGAACCAGCTGTTACCCAACTTCGATCAGAGCCACCAGACCTCATAGACAAAATTATCAATTTCATGCGGCAGAACATGGGAGTTTCTTGGGTACCACTACACTATCAATGATGGGGCTGTTAAATTGTACATAGACCATTTCAGCCATCCAAATATGCATGTATTGGATTGCATTAGCAGCCTGATTTATCTAGTATACAAACAATCATAATAGTGTGTACTATTAGTAATAGCTTATTGTGCAGTATTAAAACTTTTGTGAGGTCCACCTGCTTTCATTGAACCATTTATTGCATGATTGCTTTAACTTTTGGTCAATGGTATATTTTGTTTTCATCCATACTGTGAGGGAAGAAAACAGCTCAACTATTTCCCCTAACAGTCTTTAGCATTTCCCAGAAACAAAGTTCCACACACAGAGCACACAGAGCTGGTTGTTTTGCAGAGTCTTCACAGGATAATTAGTGATAATACTCAGTACAGACTCACTGCTGGCCCTTCTGCAATGGCCTCAGCAGCTTATAATGATAAAACACGTTTAAAATCCTGCCTCTCCACCTTGTTTCCCTCCAGTAAGACCTCTTCATGGTCAGCAGGGCCTGTGGTAAATGATGGTGGTGGGAATCAGATACCTTGCGGGTAGAAACCAGAGCAGGTCACTGTACACCGTGATAACATTCCCGAATCCACACGCCAAGTTTCCTTTCGCCTCCTCCTCCTTCTCCACTTTTCCACTCCCCTGCTCTCTCTCTCTCTCTTCTCCTCAGCCTCTCCCTCTCCTCTGCTTTCATTTCCCTCTACTTTCCTTGATATCTGATCCAGCAGAGACACTCAGATTACAGTTTTTACAGCTTAGCAAGACCCGCGCTGTATACATTCCTTTCTCCACTGTTTCTGAGCCCACTCTCCAGCCTCTTATATCCCCTCCATGCCCACTCCCTCTTCTCCTTGATTACTCACCGGGGCTTATTTTACCATGGCACACATTAAGCAGCCAGATGAAGGGAACACTGTCAGACTGTTTGGTTTTTCAGAGTATGATCCTTCACAAGGGCACATTGTGCGTCTGTGTGTGTGTGTGTGTGTGTGTGTTTTTTCCCCCGGCAATGGTCTGAAATATTGAAGATGAGAGACGGGAACAAACTGGAGGTTTTTGTCCTCAAGAGGATTTTTTTTTTTAAATAGAAAAACGGTAAAGTCAACTTAGTTTACTGAAATAATGCCATCCTTTTAATAAACCTTTTTTGCAGGTAGCAATGATTCTTTCACATTTATAGTTTTACAAGTAACGAGCCAACAATTACTTAATGTTTTATCATGTTGAGTCTTTTTAACCTAATGCAATTTTAGCTGCAATAACATGACATTAACAATGAAGGTGTTTAAGGAGCATCTGCAGCTCTCTGACTCCCCTACTTTCTATTTCTGTATCAGTGTTTTCCTAAATTAAATTAGCAGACAGACATTGAAGTGTGGGAATATGTGCGTGTGTGCAATAGGAGATGCAATCTAAGGTTGTGTAATGAGCTACAATCGAACTTGTTTAGCCTATGAAAGTGCTTTGACACCATAACCACATCTGCTGCACCATTCAGTATCTTTCGCTGGTATTGATACGAGATGCTGGAGTTGTCATGGGAGTGGTTAAGTGTACGCACCATCAATATCACACTATATCTGTATTTTGTATTGACTTTTTAAAAAATTAACACAAGCCATATTTGGTCTGGCGAGGCTTGTCTTCGCAGTTCCCTAACTACTAGTGTTACCACACAGTGCTTTATGGAGTTATAAATAAAGAGGCTTTTATTGAATGAGATGTTCAACATATTGGCAGAGAAGCCAGTCCACTGAAACATGAATAATGACTCCTGTCACTGCATATATAATCTACCAATAAAACTAACTGACCTGCAAATAAAGCATCATTTTTGACTGATGAGTGACATCTTTTTAAAATCATGATTAAGTCAATCTGATAAATCATAAAAGATTATGTTTGAAAATACATTTAAAGTTGTTTTATTTCAAAAATATAAGATCTGAATATGTGCTAAAATGTGTCCAGAGAACGCTTTCAATTACATTCATAAAGATTTCCTAATCTGAATGCTCCACTGAGACCACCTCAAGTGCTCCTCTGATAAAGAGGAATATGGAAATGTCTCGCTGGAGAGACCCTGACTGATGCCCCCCATCACCCTGCATCCCTCCCTTCTGTCACCAGGGCCTCACAGCAGTAGGAGGGACACACTGTAATTCATCACAAAATGAACAGCAGGACAAATATATATTTTTTTACCAAATCAAGAGAAAAATCCACTCCAATCAGTGCTCAAAAATTCTTTTCATGAAAAAAAAAATTCTCATTCTGCAAACCTTCTGTGCAATTTTTATGAAATGAAGACAACTCTGAAAAGCATCTATTCAAGCAGCAACATGTGGACCAAACGAGTAAATGCAAAATCAGTGCTATGCAGCTTTTTAATAGGCTGCATTATAATGCAACCACACTGGAGTTTTCTGTTTTCCTAAAGGCTCTATAATAAGAAAAGCATCTTCTGCAGCGAAGCTCACCAACAAAGCACCTACATTTTCATCAATAAATCCAGCAATATGTGTTATGTATCACTGTAAAATACAACAAGCAGGGACACATGAACACATCTGGTATTTTGGAGAGGTCTAAAACCAAAAAGGCTTTATTCCAGGGTTGTTTCAGGACTCTGCCTCCATCGCATTTTTTTGTTCCTTCTAAAAGCCTGAAATCACAATTTCCACTCTTCTTGTCGATGTGATCACCTGCATTTCCACCCGTAACAGCCTAACACTCAGTGTCCCCGGCCAAATGTGTACAAACAATGACGAGATGAAGACAAAGCGGACACACAGCCTGTGCCCCACACACAAACGCACACACACACACACACACACACACACACACACACACACACACACACACACACACACACACCAATATCAGGAACACTCTTTTTTTCTTTCTCCACAATAAAACGCGCGGAGCTCAAACATCACAATGTGCACCGAGCAGAAAATAAAAACCACGAATAGAAACAACATGTGTAATTATTACAGCGGATAACCATGCAGTCCTAGACAATGTGCTCTTGTCGAGTGCGTAAAGCGCACAGACGCACATCTGGATCACACGCCTCTGGGCAACACATACACACGCTCACATATACACGTACATAAACACAAATCCACGCAGAAGGCATCTTGGATAGGCGAGTGTTCCCCCACTGATTCATACTAATTATGCACATAGGCTGTTTTCCGCTGTGCCGTACTGTAACCGTATAAATAGTAATAGTAGAGGCACTGTTGACGCCTTCACTGACGCACCGGATTTTCCATTAACTCTGGGCAAGCCATGAAAGGCAGGGTACACAAACGGAGAAATTATGACATGAAGCGTCAGGAACGTGCAGTGATTTTTTCTGAGTGATCCAAAACTTACAAGTACAACAGCAGCAGTGAATGGGTGCCGCATCCATTGTGCAGGCGGCGTTTTGGCAGGGTGCGCTGCTGAGGCTGGCACTCAACGTGGATACATGACAATAGAACTTAAGTAGAAAAATCATAAATCAAAGTTTGACTATCATGCAGCCTATTTCAACTGAGTGCATCATATATTTCAACTGAGGACGCCTTCTTCGTGTTTTCACAGACATGCATGTTCCTCACAGCCACTCCACTCGTTTCCACGCGTAATCACATGCAGCCGGGCACACAGTGCCCTTTTTACCTTCATCTCTTCATTTATCTCCCTCTTCACCGGGTGAGCTGGTTTTCGGCTCCTTTTATTTTCCGGAGGTCTGCCCTCTTTTTCCATCTCTGCCATGTTTTCTCTGTGATACTTCTGTCAATATTTGCGGTGAGGGGGGAAAGGAGGGGGTGAGAGAGGCAGCTGTTTACAGTCGCCAGACGGCGGATGTCTTGCAGCTTTTCAGCGGCCCGAGTGACGCTGGTGATGCCGCCGAGGGCTGGCGGTGCCCGGCTAAGTCAGCCATCTTCTGCCCGTATCTTCCACGGTCCGTGCACCAGTGGTGAGCCGTCTCTGTGAGTCAAAGGAGAGGTTGAGTGAGGGGGAAAAAACGAGACAGGGGGAGGGGCGTGCGCTGAAACATTATATGACGCGTTGGTGATCAGAGGTTGGCTATTTCTTCTCGCTTTCCCAGGGAGTGCAATCAGAGCAGTCACATCCACTTAACGCTGTTTCCTCATGGTGACAGTCTGCAAGCAGCAAACAGGTGCCTACTTTTGTTCTAAGGGAAGTCAAACAACCTGCCGATGTTGGGGAAAAAAAGGACATGAAGTTTCTTTGTCAGTTTCAGACTATACTGCTCAGTTAGTGACAACTCCACACTCAAAAAAACTCAGTCTGGAAGTTTCATTTTCTATAAACTGCACTTGCAAAATTATATTTTGCCATTAAGAGCAACCGTGCATGTGCGGTACAGGAAGTGCCTTGCTCAAGGACAGCTCAGTGTCAGTAAAATGTTGCAGGAATTATAATGTGTCTTGCAAATAGAAACAATGTAGCCTACCTCAGCATAAAAATGCATTCTTCTAAAAGGAGAATCTGTGTAATCTAAAAAGAAGAGCAGGCAAAGACAAATACAGACGGTTAAAATAAGTCTTCTGTAGGCCTATTTCACTTTATAAGGAGACTTTTATACGTGGTTTTGGTTGTGTAATTACTGGACAAGCATGTTTAATATGGAGATCTAGCTTGCTCTAAAGTGTTGCTTCTTCTCTGTCAGGTTGTTCCCTCAGGTAACAATATGGGATGAGAAGTAATAAGCCTTCAGGTCCCTTACTTTTCATTTTTAAAAGATTTCCTCCAATTAAATAACAATACTGTCTTTTTTTCATTCACTTGCAAGAGACAGGAAAGACATGTGGCCAGAAAGAAGTAGGCCAGATTGACACCCACATCACCTCAAACTTTTATCTGTGAAGCCTTTCGTAATTTGATACTGCCAACATAGATATACCCATATAGATGTATGGAAATATACAAAACTTGTTATCCTCCTTTTTTTCATCATCATAAGAAAGATCAATGAGCATCTTCATCCCTCTCTCAGTGTAAGATTTTAAGACAAGAACTTGAATTTTATCAACATTTTAGAAAAAATAACCTTGAAAACTATGATCATTAACGAGGTAAAATGGATAGAAACAGTTGTTATTTTGTCATTTGGGGAGTCCTACACAAGCTCAAGTCCATTTACTACACTGAATCTCTGAATTGTTCCTGAATGGCACAGCCAGTGGTGTGTAAATGGGAAAAGGACTTGAGCTTGTATAGCGCCTAAAGTCTTACAGTATGACTACTCAAAGCACTTTTACACCGCAGATCACACCAACAGTCATTCATACACTGATGGTAGAGGTTTATATGTTAAGTGTCCATTAGTATATTAGTTAATTCTATTCAGACACATTAACACGTTGCAGACGGAGCCGCGGGAACATCTTGGGGTTAGGAGTCTTGATCGAGGAAAGATCAAGATGTGGCTGCAGGAGCTGCATGGGGATCAGACTCAGACCTTCAGGTGGAAAGACATGTGACTGTATATCAAGTGTAGTATATGGTGTCAATTCATAACAAGTGTTATCTGAAGAAAAAGCAAGTAAAGGGCCTTACACTTTGTCTGTTAACATTACAAAAGAGCAGGTAAAAAGACCATGCATTGTTATGTTTACAAAAATCAGGTAAAAGACCTTAGTTATGTGAATTATAGAAACTTACCGTTGAAAAAAAATCACCTGATCGACAATGTGTAAAGGTCTACATGTTACATATGCATATAGAGACATTTGTGTATGTCTTGTTCAGACGTGTTTTATGTTCTTTTATTCTTGAAGAACTTGTTAAAAATATTAAAATGAGATATTTTACACAAGGAATTTCCTCATATAAGGACCATATTAACTCTTGATAAAGTCTTCAACATGAAAGAGATCCAGATCCCTTTAATAAATATTTTTGCTGTTGGAATGAATTACGTGTTTGAGCTGTGTGCTGTCCTCTTACTTCCATTGGAATAACAATGAGTTGGCAGGTGGAAAGCCATGGTGAGTGCCCGGGGAGGCTGCTCGTGGCATTGTGACACCCATTTGAGCTGGAAAATCAGCAGAGGAACAGGAGCTGTGAACCGTGATGGAGGGTCAGGGTGAGACGACTTGTGTGTTACAGTCTTGCTCTTGCCATGCCTTCCAAACCAGGAGCTCACCTGCAGCCCCCCCGCCCCCCAGCTACAGAAGCTTGGTTTAGTGTACCTGTAATACTTGTGATGATTCCCCACAATACCTCTGGTGGCTTTGTACAGAAGAAAATCCTCAGAAAATGTCCAGTTTAATGATTTGAGTGGCAATTTAAAGTGTGGTAAAAATGTTAAAATGTACGGAAATCTGTAGCATTTTGGTGCAATTGCTTTCAGTTTGTTAACACAAACTGATAATGGATACATTGAGTTTTTGTCTACATAGACTGACAAATGGATATGTGTTTGTGCTCTATTCAACAGCTCCATGTTACCTTTTTGTCCTTGAAAGACTTTCATTGCACTTCAGTAACAAGCAAATGGATTCAGTGAAAGCATTGTTACAGAAAACCTGAATCTGCTGGGGCAGTTTCTTTTCCTGCATTTCCTTTCAGACAGTGGAACTTTCAAGGAGTTTATTACAAACATAAAACACAACTTGTTTGTTTTATTGTAATAATATATTTGGGGGGTTTTTCTACCTGGTATTCCAATCTTTTTTTAATTTACTTAGCACAAGAGTTATAGTGAGTTCAGATCTGTGGTTTTGATAATGTTTGTCTTTAAAGAAACACATTCAGATCAGAACAAAGTCATATTTTCTCCCACAGTAGGGTTAAGGGTCACATATAATATAATAACACTGCATTCTCCTTTTCAACAAGTATAAGTCTCAGAAACATCTCTCTAAAACGTGTGTGTCACTGTGATCCTTCTTTTTCAGCCCTGTTCAAAAACAAAACGGTGTGGCAGTACTGGTTGTTCAAACATCAGACAGAGAAGGAGAAGGAGTAAAACATCAACATTACTTTGAGGGGTTTCTCTGCAATGATATGGGACATATATGGGATATAAATGAACATTGCTAATGCATCAGGTTGAAGCAGCCCTCATTCAGCAGCGTTGCAAATGTGAAAATAATAACAGCAAATTGAAAGCAGCTGTGACCTCACATTACTTTAGCAGAGAAGCTGAATAACTCCACTCATTTAAGCTCCTGCCTTGATAGCATATACTTTATCAGGCTGTGCCCTTCTTCACAATATTGGTTCTACACCTCCATGTCAGAATCAGAACCTTTATAATCTTTATAGGCCAGTTGGGTGTTTCAGTAGGATAAAATGTCTTTAATGACAAATTCTAAAGACCTAACATTAACTCACCATGAAAACAGCACTAAGCAACATTTAGAAACGTTACAATGGAAAGGAAGACCTCCACAAGTGTTTAAATAATTTACTCATTCCATTGCATTTAATGCAAATCAAAGACAATGTGAAACCATAAAAAAGATACTGTGAAGAGCTATAGGTAGGTTACAATGTGACCTGGATATCACGCATGTGGATGGCTTCTCAATGTTGGTCAGTGGACATTTTTTACGTTGAGCCACGAAGATGGGTGTGGCACAACCATCAGGTTGTATTTGACTGAACTAAAGGGAAAGTTTTATGTTCGCCAAGCTGAAGATATATGAAACAAAAAGTTAGAACATGTCAATTTATTCGTGCTGAGCGCTGACCATCAACAGGAAAAGGTGAATCTGTCAGATTTTCTGGCGCTCCACTCTTTCTTTCCTCTATCTTAATATAGTGTTCGTCTTTAAAAAACACATGACAGAACCATTTACATTCACTCACACACGCTGGTGTCGGAGGGTTTTTTTCCTCAAAGCAGAGCGTTGGAATTTAGCGTCAAACGTCATTACGTTTTACAACGTAACGTAACGTAATACGCGTATAAAGATGGCGGCTCGCAGTGTCAGGTCGTGTGTTGTGAAACATCTAATAATTCTCTAAATAACCTACGAAACACGTTTATAGGATAGTTAATAATTATTTGTATGTACAGTAAACATGTTGCACTGTAACGTTTGAGCTTTCTGATATGATGATATCATTTTAAGATGTTAGTAAGTATTTGAATGGCTTTTACAGTAACTGTATTATTTTAAAAAGATAAGACAGTCAGAGAAAATGCTTCCAACTACATGGTCACGACTGTCACGCCAGTCTGTGTGGAGCCGGGCACAGAGGACTCTGAGTCTGTTCTCCAGCTCCGGACCTTCAGACTGGACTAAAGTGGTCTCGGACGCAGAGAAGATAGTCGGGTATCCGACCTCCTTCATGAGTCTCCGCTGCCTGCTCAGTGATGAACTCAGCAATGTGGCCATGCATGTGAGGAAGCTGGTTGGGACTCAACACCCTTTACTCAACACTGCAAGGTAACACTGCTGCTGCAATCCTTTTTTCCTCATATGGCTCTCTTTCTATTCTCCAAACAAACCTGCATCCAAACAAACCTGGAGAAACACAGAACTCCTGATACTATTCACTATTCACGATACGATTTACTAAACTCACGATACGATTTACGATTTAAGAGCCACAATCCTGCATGTTTTAGATGTATCCCTCTTCAACACACCTGATTCAAATGATTATCTCGTCATCAAGCTCTACAGAAGCCTGATAACGATCCTGATCATTTGAATCAGTTGTGTTGGAAGAGGGAGACATCTAAAACATGCAGGATTGTGGCTCTTGAGGACCAGGGTTGGCTACCCCTGCTTTAGGGGCTGCTCACCCGCTTGTCAGTGCTATTTAGCCTTTCAATGTTTGTTTGTTTTCTCTCAACAAGGGGAGCTGATTGGATCTTCTCATTGTGCTGTCTATAAAACGCTGCATCATGTTGGTTGTGCTGTTTGTGTAGTTCTGTCTTCTTTTCTCACCTCTTTTATTTGCTGGGAAAGACAAAATGCATCCACACCTCAGATTTAAAAGACGGTGGCGGTTTCTTAATGTCGCTCTACAGCTGCTGAAGCTCGCCATATTACTGCGATTCATTTTTCAGAGTAAAGATGAGAATCTGGACACCTTTTTAATGGATTTATCACGATTTCAATCTGTACATCCGGACCTAACTCTGTTAGAAACACTTTTGACTATTTTTCACAGTGATTTAAGCTAATGTTTAAATCACTGTGTTTTGGCATGAAGATAATAAAACTCAGTTCATTCTCAGACCGCCCTCACAAACCTGAACAAACTTGACCCCGTCTGCAGACGCATGTATCCCATTTCATCCTCAGATGAATGTTGGGCAACAACAATTGTGTGAAATCAATAAATCAATACCGCTGCTGGTGTCTCGTTTGACAGTTTTCAAATAATTTCTGTGAAATAATTTGTGGGTCACCATCTAAACTTGAATTAATGGACTTCACCTTTGACCTTCATATTCTTTTTTATGATTATGATTAGGAAGAGTAAAGAATTCCCCAAGGTTTGTTTCCTTTTATGCGGTTTAAGTGACTCTCAGTTCAGCTGTCTCCATGTCAACAGGAAGCAACACTGCTCTTATTTTTCTGCATCTGGTTGTTTCCTGAGCTTTCCTTTGTTCACACCGTCTTTGACAAGCAAAGCGCTGAACTGATTTGATTCACCTATCAATAAAGATGCACTGATAAACTGAAATGTATTACTCCGCTTTGGCCCAACAGATATCATAAACATTGGATTATAAGGAGAAGTAATCCACATGCGTGACATGAAATCGTCTACATTAATTTGATCTTAAATGACGATCTTTCCCTAAGCATTAAAAAGATAAAGACTGTTATTCAAAGCACACTCAGATCAGTTTGTAAAATAAAAACAATTCATGTTTTACATCATTTGATCCTTATAAATGTTATTAGCATAAAGTGAGGACAATATATCAGGCACATACACAAACGTACACACTCAGGCATGTGCACAACACCCGAGTGGGGAACTGCTCATAGGTAAAAACAAGCTGATCTCTCTCTCTGGCTCTCCTGAGACCAACAACTCCACAGACTCCCTTCAACAAAAGCATGTGTAAATGTGATTCACGTACTCGAGCTCTCAACCTTCAAAAAGGGAGTTTACATAAAAAGTAGCCAAAAAAAACTGTGCCAGAGAAACGAGCTTTCGAGGAATACGTTTGAAATATTGGATCTGAGACTCAAGTGTGTTTATCTGTGAGTATTGTAAGAACCCCTCAGACACATTTGTGAAATCCGACTAAATGCATCCTGGCAGAAAGTATTGGGCTTCCCAAATAATTAGATTAAGAAGAAGTAGATTTCTGGACATCTTGACCTGAATTTCGTCTTGAAAACTTGTAAAGTCGTTTGTCCCATTTTGAATGTTTTAACCAGAGAGAACACTTTCTAAACCAGCCAAAGAGCGGTGCTTATTCAAGTGCATCACTTAATGTTACTACTGCCTGTCCCTGTGTGGTCAATAAATCCTGTTTTTCTCTGAAGTAAATACCAGGATTAAGGGAAACGCTCTCCATTGATTTCCCCTGCAGGCGAGCGGCATAATACACGACAGTTTACTGGGTTACAGCCCCATGAAGAGACCTGGGTTTTTTTATATCCACGATTTGTAATTGCACAAAGTCAATAGAGTGGATTGGGGATCCAACTGTAAAGCTGATGTTGTGTATTGATGAAGGAGGAGCTACAGCCGGTCACATCAGCCAGATGTAATCTATTCCATCACTTTATCTGCCCGGCCCGTCTTGTGTTTTATCAAAGAAATCAGGAACTCTGAGATCCAAAGCGAGAACTTGAAGAGAGTCCTCGAACTAAACACCGGCATGCAGACGGGTGTGTTGGAAACAGGAGCCCAAGGGTGTAATAACCTATACACCTAAATCTGATATGACAATCCATTTGGGTGTTGTAGCATGGGGGTGGTGGTGAGGGTGGGGGTGACGCAGACCTCTTGACAGTCTGACTCCTCACTGTCAGCTTGGGTTGGCTGGTTCGTATTTCCCACTGTGTCTCCGCCATAGACACGCTGCAGATAAAAATATCCACAATAGCAGACAGGCAGACCCTCGTGGAGTTGGGTTTCGGTTTTTCCTTTCCCTTCATTCTCAAAAACTGCAGCTCAGCTAACTTTGCCCCAAAGTCTGGAGTTACAGCGAGGGGACTGCGGCCCCGGAGAGGAAACTTTACTTGCTTTAAGGACAGTCCTTGAGACTTTGTCTCAGTCTTGTATTTCCTTCTATGGTTCTCTTACCTTTTGGTAATTAGAAGTCGTGTGGAAATCAATTCATGTATTAATAAATAAGGTTTTGAAGGAAAGATCCTCTCCTGCAGAAATATTCCGAGACATAGAAAATATTGTTGCATACTTGTTCATCGTGAGAATGTAAATAAAACGTGTTCTCAGTGTCTTATAAGAAACAAACTGTCTGCTGATATAACATATGGACAAATGCACACGTCACATATATTTTGTCCTGGTAAAGAATGCAGGACGATGAGGAATATTCATTCATTCTTTTTTGCTCCAGGGGTAAAAGGGCAGGAAAGGGGATCAATATGTTGCACGCGGTCGTACATTTGCATGCATTAATTCCAGCCCCTGCTGCATACCGCAGCTGAAGTTCCTAAATTCCTGCGCTGCAATTGCAGAGCAGAAGGTGTGGTGACCTGTTCACAACCCTTTAAAAATGACAGCAGCCCATTTCTCTCGCTCTCGCACTCTCTGTAGCACCCACTATCTCTCCTTTTTTCCACATCGTCCTCGTCCCACCCCTTTGCAGGAGGGCGGTTGTGATTGATTGATGTATGCTGGTGTGGGTAGTGACATAAATATTAATCATTTGCCACCCTCAGGCCACGAGCTTACCCGGACTCCCCAAGAGGAGAGCGGCTTCATCATTTTGGCTCTCCAGTCGTTTTGTGTTGAATGGGTGATGCTTCCAGGGCAGGCGAGCGCCGACATTCAAGTCAAATCACAGTGACCAGAAACAAATCTCTCAAGCTATAATAAAGGAGAGCCTTTCAATATGTTATATTTATCAACCATTTTCTTTAATAGCTTTTTGGGGAATGAAGAAAACTTCAGGGTTTTTGAACAGATTTTTCCTTTCAGCAACAAAACACGGTGAACCACTCGTGTATTTCTCCTGTAATCTTTTCTTGCATTCTTATTTCTGCCTGGCCTCCGTTCCCTCCATCTCTCTCTAACCCCTCCCTCTCTTCATGCTTTATCTCCCACATCCACTCTCTGTCTCGGGTTCCTCCACCTCCCTCCGTGGCGCAGGGGTGGGTCAGAGAGGGTGGGGGTGGGGACTCGGGGCTGGTGGTGGGCTGGTGAAGCCGGTGTCTGGGCATCGAGCGGAGGGGGGCGTGGCTGCTTGTCTGCCTCGGAGCCCCTAACGAGAGCGTGATTCATGGCACACAGTGCTCCCATAGGGACAGGATTAGAGGTGCTCTGTCTAACCGCTCCCTGGAGAGAGTAAAAAGATATTTAATCTGTGCACCACGCTGGCAGCTCACTGAGTGAGTGTGTGTGTGTGCATGTGTGTGTGTATGTTTCTGTGAATTTGTCAGAAGGTTGTTGGCAAGGGGGCGGGTCTGAACCCCCCCAGACTGAAAAGAAAAATACAGTCCTGCATCAAAACTGAACAATTATATTCCTGTCATATATTCTATTTAGCATGCACAATGAACATGTTAACAATCCTCTAATAGAACAGCGTTGTGTCGGCATGGTGCAGTTTCTTTTATTTGATCATTCCTTCAACAGAAAGAAAATGGTCTCCAAAAAATCCAAAAATATAAGGAACATTTAGAAAAGAACTAAATAGCTTCAGTCGGTGTGAATCACTAAGCGTCACCCGTTCCAACACTGTTCCATCTTTTATCTTGAAGTGCCAAATTGTGAGCCCACAACTGCTTTAATGTTGCTTTAACACCCCAAATAAAACAACCCCTGTATTTTGCCCACATGTTTGAATTTACACAGCAGATCTACTCCAGAGGCAAACGGGTGACATGGTGGAAGACACAATGAATGGCAGGGCAGAAACTTTGCTTTTTAATCAATCAAAGTTCACAGTCCTGTGATATGATCTCACCTCATGCTCAGAGGGTAAGGAGCTTGGACCTTGTGGTCTCATTGACACCTCATAAAACACCTTCTATCCCTCCCCTTCTCTTTCTTTCGATCCCTATCGCTCTTTTTTTTTTTTTTTTTTTTTTTTTTTAATGTATTCCTTTTTTGTTATTATTATATCTTGTGTAGTTTTGTACTATCTGTGCTAGTTGTTGTAAGTTGATGTCTATTGAAATCTCATTATTTTGCATTAACTCATTTACCTATTTTTATATTGTATTTTGTAACTATTGTCCTATGTCTTTTCTGTTTTTTACTTTTTTTTGTCTAAATCCATTCTCCTTGTTTTTGTACTTTATTTGTCATGTATATCTCATGTTTGTCACATTATCGCACCAATAAAAAAATTAAAAAAAAAGAAACAGAAAATTCATTGACATACTGTGGAACAGAAGGTTTCTGTGGTTTTCTGTTTGTATATTAATCTGTCGTTGTTTCTCTGCAGGGGCTTCGTCTATGACAGCAAGAACAACCTTCAGATGAGGGGACTGGTTGTGCTGCTGTTGTCAAAAGCTGCAGGGCCGAGCCACGCAGCCTCCGATCTCCTGTCTCAGGACATGGTCAGCGGCATCTACCCGAGGTAAACTACCTGCAGCAACTGTTCCACAAAGCTGTTCCCATCATTATTAAATGTTCACCTTTTTTGAGTCACAACATGGCAAGTAAGGGATTATATGTACTGCACTGCTGGTTTTCTGACTGGATCCATTAGATATCCCATAGAGCATCAGCAGTCCAGTCAGAAGTTCATCTGGCTTTCCTTTTGTTTGGATCGTTTTATCTCATCTTTTTCACCTCGACTTCACAGCCCGAGCCCTTAAATGCTTTTTTTCAAATCCAGGGCGAAAGATATTTGGAAGCCATTTTAAATCATTTACAATGAAATGAAATACAATCTATGGATTATCGTTGAGCTGTTTCAGGTCAACTTGAACATGGTTCATGAATTAAATGGTGTCCTAACGTCAGCAGGATGCTCAGATGAATCTTTCTCCTTTCAAGGGGATTCCCTAAAGTCTGTCCAACTACGCAACATTTAATTGGTTGCTTTTGCTTTTGTGGTAATTTAGGGAGCTAATTGGCAAAACATTGTACTCAAAGATATGATCCCCTTGAGTCCACCAACCTTAATCACAGTCACAGAGCATCATCCGAGGAATAACGGCCATATGGTACCACACTTAGTTTCCACCAAGCAACTTTTTTCTTTAATAAACAAACTGGCCATTTTAATCCCCAGCTGTTTGTCGAAACTGCAACCACACACGGTCTCTCTGGCCTCCACATGGATGTGCTGCTTGGGAGAAAACATTGGGCAGTAAACATGGATACAGTTGCTTTGTAGAGCCGTTAATGTGCATGGTAAGCAGACCATGAAAGGCGACTCCATTTGTGTCCCTGTTACATGGATCCTGAAGGATAAATATTGAAATCAAATCTTTGCGTCAGGTAATTCAATCTCGTCCTCTGTGGTTATTGTCCGTATCAATTCCTGTAAAAGAAGCACTGCATCATCTGGTGAATACAGACTACGGAGGGGACACGGTTTCAGGATGGGATGATTGTATGACTATATAGAAAGATTGTTGTTAAATGGGAACACAACTTTTTATTGCTCTCTTCTATTCCCCCTTTGGTGGCACTCTGAACTTCATTTATTTAAAAAAAAAAAAAAAAACTTAGCAAACCGTCTTACCTTGTGTTGACTCGTTTCCTATGCAAGACACATGTTGATCATTATTCAGCAACATCCAAAAAACAGCTTTTCCTGCTCAAATACATCAGCCTGACATTGTTTTCCTTCTTTGGCTGTATATTAACATGAACATTATACTGTTTATGTGTCATCATGTAAGACATGAGCATGAATGTATTCCTCTACTATAAATGTATCAGACAGTAATCAGCTACTCCATCTGAGGTTCAAGTTAGTAGCTTTTATTTGGTTATTTTTGTTGTTTGTTTGTTTTTCTTCTTCTGTGCTTTCATTTCTTCATTGTGCTCTTTAATGTCATAAAATGCTCATTTAAAGAACAGCTCGAGACCTGGCAACAGTTGTAAATAGTACTATGGGGGACAATAATGCATCCCTCCATCGAGATGTCCAAACCCCCCTTAATATGTTTTGACTGGCTAGTACACAAAGGGTTAATAACTGGACTTGCATTACATATAGCAGAGTCATAATAACATTAGTGCCATTATGTTCAGGTGCATGACTTGTCTAATGTCCTGTTAGGCACATAAAATGAAATCTCTGCAGCACGCTGCTTTAGCTGGCAGCCTGTTGAAGAATGAAACAGGGTGAGGTGTGCAATGCCAGGATTCTCCTTTAACAGAAGCACGACATGTGGCTTTCATATGTCATCCGTGTGAGGAGATGTCTTATTGTTTAATTTAAATTGAAACTTACTGTATAATTTATCTTAACATGTTAGTATGCAAATCTCTAATGTACTCAACATTTTCTGCTGGTAGAAGGCTTCAGGTAGCACCCCAAGGTCCTCTCAAGCTTCCTCACATGTGTTAACTACCAGCATGCAGCTCTGAACAGGGATGTGGGTGTGTGCCAAGTGGTTTCCAGAAGTGACTGCTGTGTTTGGCGAAGCTGTGTGTTGGGTGCCTGAAAGGTTTCTTTCTTGCTGCTGGCTGGCACGGGGCATATGTGTGTAGTGGAGCCGTGTCTGAGCAAAACCATCCTAATATTAGAATTAATTGGAGTAAGCCCGGCGCCATGGAAGACACAAGTTTGGTCCTCCTCAGGCTCGAAAGGCCGAGCCGTGTCGGCAGGTTGTGAGTCACTACAGGACGAGTCATTACACACTCACCCCCTGTCACAACCTGGCGTTCACATCACTGTGACACTGGATCACTGAATCCAACATGTAGCATTCCCTCACTCGCGTGTGATGGATAGTGCAAACCCAAAACACACTCACGCACGTACGCACGCACGTACGCACGCACGCACACACACACACAGCATGACTTGATCACCTCATTTGCACTATGTTGCTCGCTCTGTCTCTCCCCTCAGCAATACCCCCTCCTCTCCTGGGCTCATTAGCACCTCTGATGGAAGAGATGGAGGGAGTGAGGGTGGAGCGGGTTTGGGGGTGGGGGTAATGGTGGTGGGGGGGGGGGGGTGATTGAAACCTCCGGGGGATGGTCTCCTCCCTTCTGACAGGCAGCATTTGTAAAACATTTCCCACTCTGCTGCCTGACACTGATGATTCACCAGAGCGCACCACCATGATGGATGGATGGATAGATAGATAGATAGATAGATAGATAGATAGATAGATAGATAGATAGATAGACTGATAAACATACAGACTCATAATTGAACTTGTGCACAGCACACCTCTTAATTCCTTGTGAAAATGAACGCCATGTCTTTGCACACATCCTGCAGGCCCTCTGATGGACAGGTCCCCTCTTTAAATCGCACACAGGGACACCCAGATCTGCAAGACCGTGTTTGATGGCGAGGCAGACTGCGGAGGGAGGAAAATGGAACAGAACAGTCAGGACAAGGGGCGTGGTGAGGGGCGTTACACCTCGGCGAGATGGCATCGGTTGCTATGCAACTGGGCACCAAAGCTATTTATACACCGGCCCCCTTGTCCCCCTTTTTTCTCCCCAAGCTCCACTGCTGTTGATCAGGATTGCTAGATTGGAGGCACAGCTTTGGGATGTGTGCTGCATGGGGAGCTCCATTCATTTGATTTATTTCTGGCACCGTGCCATTGTTCAGTACGTTGAGATGCAGTGATTACCTTAACTCTATGAATTCGAGCTGAAAATGGCAGGTGAAAGAAAAGACTGTAAAATGATCCATTGTGAGAGATTCTGACACAAACATGCTGTTTTCTGTACTCTAGATATCCATCTGTTATTGGCTTGGTGTGAAGGCCTGATGTCTAGGACTCCTTCATGATAACATTCACTTTCTAAGGATCTTTGTAAGTGTCAAAGTGTTTTGATTTAGTGGATTTGAACATGTTCTTTTTTTTAAATCAGCAGTCTCTTAGTTTTTTGGAAATGTCATATCACAGTAGTGTTTATCAATATTGCAGAGACTAGAGGATCATATCCTTTTTTTTTCACTTAAAGCCTTGGCCATTTTTAATTATCTTTGATGGACTGATTTTAATTTATCTGGCCAATTACAACTAACTTCCAAATTCAATTTAGTGCTCATAATAAAAATCTTATAAACTGCACCAAGTTATGACCAACTGGCGCTCTTCTCACACACACACACACACACACATACACATAGACACACACACTCGCTATCCTCTCTTCATTCACACTCCAGCCAGCGGCCGTGTCTCGTTCTTTTCCTTCTTCACTAGTTGTGTCAGGTGACTTAGTTAATCTGCAGCTTTTTTCAAATCCACTTTGAACATAACTCCATTATTATTATTATTGGTTTTTACCTGTGATCTGTTTTACGGCCTGAGAAGAAAGCTTGTTGTTAATTACATGATGAGTCCCATCGTACACAAACAGCCAACATGTATTGCCATTGAACAGGAGAGGTTAAATAAGCAGTGCATGCACAGTGTACCGGAGCGGGAGGGGCAGAGCGAGCGGCGGTCGTGTTACTGTTTGTATCGCTGTTGTGCATGGTTTTGAAACCTGCAGCTCGAGCATGTGAATCTGAGATTGGCACAGAACAGGTTTTATATGAGAGGACCAGCCGGTCACATATCACGGCCAAACAGGCAGAAAATCTGCCAAAACATCTGTTGCGTCTTCTTTAACTCAGTTTGAGACCAAAGCTCACAGGCTACCATGTCTGCTCCCTGCCGTAACTCATCCAAACTGAAAACCAAATGTTTGGTTTGGAAAAGAAAGAAGCCTTCATTCATAGAGAGGAAGATGTATCTGTATTGTTCTTTTTTTAGGTCTTTAATGTAACCATAAAACCAGCCCTCAATTCCTGTTTTGGGGAGAAAAATTAGCAAATTTGTTTGACATCTTGTCTGTATCACAATGTTACGTTTCATTTTTATTCTCTTTTGTCATCTTTATAGGTTTCTGTCTGGTGACTTAGTGACTATCAGTACATGTCATGTTATCTCTCAATACCATTTGGATTAAATATATTAAAAGTGTTCCTATTATCCAAACCTCTATAGCTTGAACATGTTCCAGGAATAAAAACAGGCATGTCACATATTTGAGTAGTTCTCCTCAAAGAAACTTTAGAAGAGCAAGTGTTGAAGACTTCATTCACAAATGTTTTGATGAAGCCATGACGTGGTCTGTTCGTCTTTCCACATGGGAGCATGAAGAGAACACCTCATCGTCATGGCTCAATCAGATGTTAATTGGAAACAACATTCTGGCCCTTCTTTACTTTTCTGACCTGCAGTTGGATCGTTTCCATCATGATTGATTGTTCCAAGCTTTTTTTTATTTTTTTTTTATTGTAAACCAACGTGTATGAGCAGATTTGTTTTCAGATCCCCAGCAGGCCGACATCGGTCTCGGATGTACAAACAAAATAGCATTCATGATGGTGAATCAGCTTCAGCTCTTTCTCCTCTTCCTCTTCTTGTAACAATGAGTCCTCCTCTTGAAACTTGTCGAGCGTATCCATCAGTCCGAGGCACCTTGAGCGTACACGACTGTCGATCTGTTAATGTCTTTTTATTGAAACCCTGAACTTATTAACCACCATTCGGGTCGCTCGTGTTGTTGCTCTGCGTCACCGAGCAAAGAAGCCAACCAGACAATGGGTGTGATTGAGAGGCGAAATAGATGACATTATTGAATTTTAATCACATCTTTTCCACGCAGACATCGAACATGGCAATTACCTAGCTACAAGACCTGTGTGTGTGTGCGCATGTGTGTTTGTGTGTGTGTGTGTGCGCGTGTGTTTGTGTGTGCGTGTGTGTGTGTGTGTGTGTGTGTGTGTGTGTAGGAAGGGGTTGGAGCCCAAAGCAGGCGACTGGCTCATCAGGTTCTCAAAGCGGCTGAAAGAAGGTCGTAAGTGGCTATCAACGCACCCAACCCCGTCTGGATAGATCCCTCCTGTCGCAGCGTGGCGAGCTGCTTCCATATGGAGAGGGGCCTAATTATCCCCAACCAATGGCTGAATCAACATTTGATTATATCCTCCCTAAGGCTGCGCTGAAAGGCTCTATTCAAAGATCACTTTTATGTCTTTTCTCTCATAATCAAGAATGGCTATTATTTCCTAATGATAAGTTTAATTTCTTCTTTTACAACGACCCTTGACATGCTGAGTGGAAAGATGTCTAACAAATCTTACTTTGAGCATGCAGATTTTTTTTTTTTTTGTTGTTTTTAATTATAGCTATATAAAGATCTTTATCATTTCAACGTCAATAGTCATTCCTTCTCTAGTCACTTGAAGTCTCAGTTAGCAGTTTAATCCCAGCAGGCTTTGTTTGCTCCAGTTTTGCTGCATATTCTTGTCAAATAAGAAACAAAACTCCAGTGTCTGCTGCTGTTTTTTATTTATTGAATGTCTTTTCCTTTCGCTAAAGGGTTATAATGATGCCGACAATTTAGTTTTGTTTTGACGATTCCCTTCCAGCCGGCATGCAGAACATGTTGCTCTGAATGAGTCTTCATACTGGCCAAACCTGAATATTTCAGCAGCATAAAGACAATGAAAAGGGTTCTGTCAAAAAGCTCTCTAACTGTCAGGTCTCTGGAACGCCTCTCTTAAAAGCTGTTGCCAAAAAAAAAAAAAAAAAGCTGTGATTTTCAAATATATTTCTTTTTTTTCTTTCTTCCTGTTTCACAGCCAGAGGAACTTGGCAGAAATCACTGAGCTGATCCACACGGCCTTCCTGGTGCATCGTGGGATTGTTGATCTGAAGGAGTGGACGGTTTCAGACGGCCCGCTGAAGGACATGCAGTTTGGGAACAAGATGGCCGTCCTGAGTGGGGACTTCCTTCTGGCAAATGCTTGTACGGGACTTGCAGAGCTGAATAATACTAAGGTAACCTCCCTGTTAGTAACTAACGCCCTGTGAAATATCTGACCTGACATCAGAGATTTTACTCATGTGAGCCCATTTGTAACCCCCCAAGTTTGTGGCACGTTTTGGGTTAATGTATGAGCGATCGATGGGCCCCCTCTCTCATGTTAACACTGATTGTTATTTTGAATAGGATTCAATAAGGTGGCACTTTCTTGACTGAGAAAAGACAGAAAGTGTCTTTATGGCTCATGTGGATGAAAGACAACAACTCCCAGAATGCACAGCATCGCAGGCTACTCACTCTGTAGCTGCGGTGCTCTTCACATATTTACGGCAACACTTACAGCAGTTTCCTCAACTGGGATTTCTTCCAGAGGGAATTGGCATCTTGGAAATTCCTAGCAGAAAACTGACTTTATCCGTCATATTTTTTTATAAGAAGATGCTGCCAGTGGGGCAGCCGTTGAACCGGAAGGTCGGTGGTTCAATCTCCAGCTCCTGCAGCCACATGTCGATGTGCCCTATTGGGCAAGAAACCTACCCCCAATTTTCTCCCGCTGCTGCGTGAGAATGTGTACAAATGGGTTAGTTTGTACAATCGGACACTTATCTAGCATCCACTGCCATCAGTGTGTGAATGGGTTTGACCTGCAGTGTAAAATGTGCTTTGAGTAAAAGACTAAAAACCACTATACAAGCTCCAAGCTCAAGTCCATTTAACATAACAAAAGAGAGAGCACTGTTGAATTAGCACAAATGCAGTAGCACAGATTGGTACTTATATGGTACCATATTTATTAAATGTAGATATTGTGCCGGAGTTCGCTTGTATTTTTCTGGTATTTCAAAGCAAGAAATGACCGAACATTTTGTGAGATAACCACGACGCTCTGCCGATAAACAGTTTTTTAGATGCACTTTTTGTTGTCCATTTTTGGAAAACTGTAGTTTCAGCACGACAGATTCATGTCATCTCCACTGTCACATAATTACGTCGCTTAGTGGAAATGTGGTCGGATTGTCAGAGCAAAGACCGCCTTTTCTATTATGAATTCTCCGAACACCTTTCTTTAACCTCATGGCATTTTCCCTGGGGTTCAGTTAAAGAGGTCAGTGAAAGGGGATAGGAGGGACAGTCCAAATCCACCCTTAGTCTCGAGCTAGAGCTCCTTTCCTCTGCCCTCCTCCAGTGGTGGCACAAACTACCAAACTCCTTTCGATCTGCTGAGTCCCTTTGCACCTTTAAGAAAAAGCTGAAAACCCTGCTCTTTATGCACACCTACACACTTATTGATATTGATGATGACAATGACGATATTTAGGATGGTGCTTGCTCTCAATGTTGTTGTAAATGACGATATATTAACTTTAATTTGGGCCCTGCCTGATCAGACTCACATCTGTTATTTTGCACTTACTGACTTTGCGTCCATCCTTGTTTGGCGTTGGACTTACTCCCTGATGTTCGTTGCTTTTGATTTAAAGTGTCTGCTAAATGAAATGTACAATTTTAGATGTTTAAAAAAGATCAACGAAATTGGCCAGACTTGAGACCTCTGAATTGCCTCACTTGTTTCAGATTGGCTCGGCATTTATAAAACTCTGATGTTGTCAGTATGATGACTATTGCCCCCCATCTGTCAGGAAGGCTGCTGTGGAAGACATATCAGCAAGATTAGATGTCACTTCTTTCTGATTGGCCCGTGCAAAGCAAAGCAACTGAACCTCTCTCCCACAAGAAAACAGCTCCGTCTTTTTACTTTCTGTAATTATCATTATAATATCCTAATACTGACTTTCTCCATCGTTCTTTCATTTATTCATTCCTTTCCAGCTCTCTGTCCCCTCCTTGTCTCTGCTGGATTAACCACTGCTGGCTGATGAATGGCGCTTGAGACGTCGGGCCTCAGACCCATTCCCCATTTAAATAATTAATTAATCTAAAGATTATTATTGTAACTTTTTAAATCCTGTTTTTCAGCTTGTGTTGAAGGGTCCTATCTCAAGTAGAAGTCAGAACATGTGGCTTTAGTTGGTACTGTGAATTTATTTCTTTGGAATCTTCATTGCACCTGACATTTGTTTCGGTCGTAGATTTGGTACTAGTAAACGTCAAACGATATAGATTCCAGTTTTTGGTCATTTCTTGCCTTTAATTACCAAAAATTTTACACTCTTGTACACTGTTGAAATCAAAGAAATGCTTTGACCTCATTTTGGCAAAAACTATTCCATGGTTAAAAAACATTGAGGATTGAAGATTTGCAGTTGTTAAATTGTTAAAGAAATTGAGATTGTGTAGTTTTAAAATGTGGCATCTTAAAGTATCAAAGTATGGAACATTTTGACAACCCTACAGGAAGCTCTCTTCATCATCGTCCAGCTCGGCCACTTTGATCGTGTAAAATCGTCCTTCACAGACCACATAATCACACACACACACACACACACACACACACACACACACGCACACATCGGTGTGTTTGGTGGCCTTCCGCCTGTGAGGTGTGGACTAGAATGTGGTCAGAGCACAGTCGACATGGGACTTCTTATTGAGCTTTCACTTTTTTGATGAGTGTGTGTTCGTATCTTTATGTGTGTCTGCTGGGTGGCCTTGTAAGTTCACCACAGATCATATCTTCTGTGTATCCTGGTAACCCCCCGCTGACAGATACTGTCACCATGCTGCTCCGTCAGAATGCGGTTGCCTGAGTGGATCAAAATAACCGCCCCCCCCCATGCCAGTCTGATCAGACCTTATCTCCTTCCTTGCTGCTTCTTATTCAGCACACTCAGTCTGATCTACGGCAGCCAAGCTTGGACAGGAGTTACAAGCTATTCAAAATGAAAGTCGTTTTAAAGGTGTGGCTTCATTAACGCTGTTCTAACTTTGCTTGGTACCATTTTTACACCTTCTCTTATCAGATAGCCTCAAAAACGTTCCGAACAGCTGAAGAGAAGCCGCTCTTAAGACTAGTCTCGACACCACTTTTTGAAGGTCTCGACTCAGAATCTGAAGTATTTTTAACTCGGACTCAGACTGAGCAGACTCCAGAATGAAAATCAAGATTGGTCAAGACCATCACTGACGGGCTATTTTTCCACATCATTAATGTAATTAGAATAAAACACCTTTTTAAAAACCCCCCGCTGAACACAATATGGTGATTTATCATTGATATTTATGGTCTTGGTCTTTACGCAGTCTCAATACCTAAATGTCTCGGCCATGTCCCGGTCTCAGAGCACTCTGGTCTAGTGTACGTCTTGTTCTGGGTTTGTGAGGTCTTGACTAAAACTCTAGGTTCAGTGAAGCTTCAGTGTTTAACCAGCTCTACATCGGTCTTGAAATCTTTCTTTGTAAAAGCATCTCAAATATTCATCCAAGTTTTACCACCATTCTACCCGTGGGGCTTGTTAGAGAAATGCAGTCATATCAGTCATATCTGAACCAGTAGTCTTGCACACTTCCATCGCGCCCATGTAGGGATGCTGCCTACTTCTCTGGTCAAAAGAAAAACAAACAATTCAGGACTGAAATTGAATCTTAGAAAGAGGACATGGTGACTGCTGGGTTGCTGTCAGAGAAGCCAGTACTAAAACTTTCTTTTTTTGTATATTGAAGAGATGGACATTCGATTTTCATCAGTTTATCGTGTTTGAAAAGGTTAGCAAAATAAACCAAGGGCAAACCAGTGTGCTCATATTAGATTAAATTAGAATACCAGGAACGTTAATAATGAGATCTTTGAGCTGAAAAAGTTTGTTTTGACCAAAGTTTTTTAAACTGGTGGAAAGAGTCTGACCAAGCAATCTAATTTTAATTTTAATTTTTATGAAACTCAAAGTGAATGTGCCAAATCAGGTTATTTTTTGCACTGAAGAAATAAACCGAGACAGATTTAAACGTCTGCGACAGTAACATTTGTCTGTTCATAAAGAATAGCCTCAAACAAGACTCCTATCTTTAACTGTTCTGGTTCTCTGTGTGGGAGTCCTTCTCTGCTGTCTCTATTGTTTGTTCCTGACGACCGCTCCAGAGAGGAAGGTTAATTTCATTTTTTTTAAGGTGCTGTTCAACGTCTGTGAACCTTTGAACACATTTTTTTTGCATAAAATGTCTAATTTTAAGATGATCAAAAAAGATTTTGTATAATTTTCTTTCCTGTTAACGAAACAAAAAAAAAAACTTAAGGTCAACTTTACCCACTTTATGAAGCTTCCAGTTTTCAATGAATGTGCAAACAAAGTGTGAGCAGTCAGGAGCGGTACGTCGGTTTATAGACAGGCAGGTAATCCAGAAATGAAATAATAGATGGGCCATTAAAGTCTCGAACCACAAATTTGTTTTTGTTTTAGTCACAACACTAACTGGATTGATGTATCTGCAGTGATATAAAAAGGTTGTTCTTGAATAAACAGTCGACTTTAAAAGACCGTTTGGGGTCATGCAAGTGTTCAATTAAGCAAAACATTGTGTGATCATGAATGTGTCAGTCTCTGTAGAGTTTCACTAAATGTCAACATTTGTCTCTATGTGCCGTAAGTGGAAGGGATTAACTATTAATAGAGATCAGGTTCAGTAAAACTGAAGGATTGGTTAGACTAGTGAGTCTCAAAGTGGCTGCTGTTTTCTTCAACAAGCCATTAAGTGTTTCTCTTTAATATGACAGAAAGAAAAGACGGTAAAACGGTGACATATCCAAACTTTTACTTTTCAGTTTAGGTCCAACGAGCTGTGCTCACACCGTGGACTCCTGAATATTCTAGAAGATTTCAGGACAAGTGCAAGTGTCAAAACAAAACCAGAGGTCTTAACCTTGTGACACCTGTTTCACTTCTTGGGTGATTACAGTGTTCCCAGCAGATGTTCTGATAATGTCGGAGCAGGACTTCCTCTTCCTTCATCTGGTTATTTACAGTACTAGGAACAAGTTAAGCAGGAATACAGTTAAATTTGGAAGAAATAATGTATGAACCAATGAATGTAATAAATGCAGTCGTTAAGTTGTCATGCAATGCAACTTCCAGGAATGCCTGTTGAATTTCACTGGGGATCAATAAAGTATTATTCCGTCTATCAAAACATGGACAGTTTTACCTACACACAGGGCATGACCGAACGTGTTCGTCAATACTACCTGGACCTCACATTGTCACTTTTCTGTGACGGAAACCTGTCGAGAATAGTGTGGGACAAGTCCTTGACTTCCTGCGATTGAATGTAAAAAGATAACTCATTAGACTAATAATAATAATTGCCCACACATTTCAAAGCCTCACTTCCTCAGTTCGTCCCTCGATGGTGACCATGCATTCCTTAAGGAAAGAAAATGGAAGTTGTTGCAATTTGAAAGAACTCTCAGGGTCTTAACCGTGCTCATGCTTTCTGCATGTGTAGATATTTTAACTGAGCATTTAAAGTATGAACTGAACGGTTTGTTGATTCTTCTTTTACAGCTTGTTTACGGTCATTTTACTTTCTATTTTTTAATAAACACAGGACGACAAAGCTTTCAAAGTTTTCCTCATAAACCATCCTTTTTTCCTTAAGACATTTAGAGCGGTGGAGATAATGTGTCGTGGCCTTGAGAAGAATCCTATGCCACTACTTGTATAAACTGTAAAATAATCCCACCATGCGGCTCCGGTTTCTCCCCCCTCGCAGACCTGTCGGCAAAACACGATCTGGCTGGATTTGGGAATGGAGTAAGGGGGAGGCAGGGGGAGGGCTTATCTGATACTTTCCAAAAAAAGACCCCCACTTGGCCCCCACTTCCCAAGGCAGGCAGAGACACCACATCTGGTAATACTGTAGGCACATTGTCCTTCCAGGTCTGTGGGCGCGGCTCAGGTTTCCTCAATATTTTCCCCCGGTGGATTCAGTTACCCAAAGGGCACTGCGAGGCTGACGGAGCAGGACAGCATCACCAGGCTTTCCTGATGAACCAAGGATGTCTGGGATGAGCTGAAGGAGCTCTAAATTTAACCTCATTCATCTGAACTGTACAGGCATCGCCCCTCGCACGCTCGTCCACACAGTTCTCAGGCAGTGAATGGAGGACATAAAGAGCGACTTCACATTTGTACTCATTCATCAAAGCAGAAGTAAAAAAAATCAATAGATAAAGCCCTCCTCTAATCTAGTGGTTGATAAGGAGCCAGGAGTGTTTCTGTTGGCTAAAATGTAGTCATGATGCCCCCTGTAAGAGGAATCAGGCAACTGCAGCCTTTAAAAAAAACCTCACTGAAACATCATTAAAGCGCTGTTGTTACTTGTGTTTTTAGCTTGACAATCAAAGTAGGAGAAATGGATCTTGCTCATTTACCTATTTTCATAGTTCAGATCTTTAACTGTTTAAGGATACTATTGCAGAAAACCCCCAATAGATCAACATATTGTGAGCATCAGCGAAATAAGGATACTAGGCTGCCATGCCCAAAGGCACTAAGTGAAACAAATATTCAATTTATTGGTGTAAAAGGAGACTATGAAGGACCCTGAAGTGGGATCATCACTCCTAAACCTTGTTAACCCCTCTGCTCTGTGGACACAGTCTAAATTATTCTTCTCACCATCTGCCTTTTAGCTCCCTTTCAGCCCCTCAGAACCGGACAGACACCGGATCAGTCTCTCTCAGCTGGACTCCTCTATAAACTCCAAGTGTACTGCAGCAAGGCAAATCTGTTTTATGAAATCGACGGGAGCTTCCCTATGGCCCCATAATGAGCAGCTGAGTTTACAGCAGTTCACCTGGTTTCCGACCCTTCATCTCACCTCCTATTTATTCACCGAACCAGCTGTTCAGATGATGCGCTGTTAGCTTGTGCTGCAATCAGAGGGGAAATGATGGTTTTTAATTACAAATGTCACGGGTGAACTGAGTAACGTGTCAGTTTTGATCAACCTCATTTACATCTACATTTTAGGCAGATTGATTTATAATGAGGGAGTAGGTTATCGGTTCAGCGTCTCAGTCCAAGGACGATACAACAGGACACGTGTCTCTGTTGATGGACACGATGACTGCAGCTCAAACTCCTCGAGCCTCGACTCTCTCATAGTGGATTTTATCCCATATCTCACATCCTTTTTCTCTGTTTGCAGGTTGTTGAACTGATATCTAGTGCCATCGGGGATTTAGTTCAAGGAATCTACGATGAGAATTCCAGTAGTCCAGAGGTAAAACTTTTTTCCCCCCTCTGCCGTCTAACTTTGATGTCTGATAGTAAAGCTAAATAATCTGTAATACTTTTTTTTATGGAGCGGAAAATAGACATATAATATAATATATTGACAGAACATGAGGAAATACCAGGTTATAACACGGAGTCAATTGGAGTGCACAGTGTGAATGTGTTAGATTTATTTTTTGTGCACAAGGAAGATAAATTCATCGCCAAAGAGATGTAAAAAAAAAAAAAAAAAAAAGGAAATTTGGAAAATGTGCTTCTAATATTGATGATTCCAAAACTCAGATAGTCTACAAGAGATGCATTTTGTATTTTTCTGTATAGATCACTGTAAGTCGATAAGCAAATTCTGCATACACTTAGTATACAGTAAGTAGCATTCGCAAGGCAAACAATATATACCTTTTAAAAATGAATCTTTATTTTGTGTCACATTTTTAAAGATTTTTTTTTTTTTTTTAGGATGAACCAAATAAGCTTTGGGTGCCGCAGGGAGGGGATGACATTATCTGCCCAGTTTATAGTGTCGGGAATTTACTGCTTAATCTTAAAATTGACATCTGGATTGTCATTATGTGATGATGAATCCTAATTGTCAAGCACCTTTGTTATTTACATCTTGAAATCCTGTCGAGTAAAATAATCAATAACCATTTAGCGGTGATACCTGCTTACAGTGATCTGACTGAAGTGCAAGTCCCTGTAACCATCCCTCAGTCAGCTTCACCGTACACCTCCGATAAATATTGGTTTGTGTGTTAAGTTCTCTTTATACTGTCATGGTTTCATAATATCGACCTCTACTTATATACAATATACAGTATTTTACTAAATTCCTAGACTATATATAGCACAGAGCTGGTGAATGTATGTATTTAAGTGTGAATGTTCACTGTAGAAAAGGTTCAGGCTTTTGAAGCTTCTCTGCCTCTTATGCACACAACAGGAGAACAGTCTCGCTGTCGGTGTGGACGTGGCGTCCTGGGAGGAGCAGACTTTCCTGTCCCACGGGGCCCTGCTGGCCAAGAGCTGTCAAGCTGCGATGGAGCTCGCCCAACATGACAAGGAGTCCCAAAGACTGGCCTACAAGTACGGAAAGCACCTGTCGCTGGGCCACAAAGTAAGTCTGAGCTGACCGTCCTCACACACAGGAAGTCAGGGAATACAAGTCCACAACTTTTGTTCTGTTTTATTTAGTCAACTTCTAACAGGAAGTGTTGGTGTATGACAGTCATCCATCATCCTGTCAGAGTTGTAAATGTTTTGATTATTTTACTTAAGAACATTTTCCATCACTTTTTCTGGCATGGCTTTTCTCTTTGGTTGAAGTGGACGCGCTTTGTTGGCAACGTGTGATGTCACTTATTTCTGTACACTCATCAGAGAGAACTAAACGTTCAAATCAATGTTTCGCGTCAGTTTTGCAGAACCGAAAAATGACCTGCATGATGTTGGAGTTCAGTTAGTGTTACGGCTCTAAATGCACAAAAATGGACTTGAATGAACTAGTAAGGATATCAACATTAAAGCTTTAAGTAACCACTAATGACACAATCTTTCCATTATCCACTGTAACACAGTCTCTCTCTCTCTCTCTACACACACACAGTGCAGTCTGGGGATCCTAGATGTTAGACCAAGAATATTTGTGCCTTTTTAAGGAAGAAAGTGGGACTTTGTACACATAAATATAGCAGAAATCTAATATGTCCCGAGGAACTGTCTCTCTGAGTCATGGTTGTCTACAATAGTGAGAAGCACGAGTCCCGCTGGTTGTGTTGTTGTCGGAGCTGATTTTACATCATGTTTACATGGGCGGGAAAGCCGCCCCCCCCCCCCCCGCACATAAAGCTGTTTTAGTCGGAGAAAGCCTTTTTTAGATCACAGTGTCAATTCATATGCCATGTGAAGCTACGGACTAACTAAAGTGTGCTAACAGAACAACGCAGGCCACAGACAGTTACAGCTCGAGTCCAGAACAATTTTATCTGCTGCTTGCTCTTGGCTCCTTCATGTGAACGTGAGAGAAGAGGGGTTGGAGGTGAGTCACTGGAGGAGAGCGGAGGCTTCAGTATGGTGGAGCTGTCGCCAAACAGCAGTTTGTTTTGGTTTAACGCTCGTGCACAAGAGCGACATCTACTGGATGAAAAAGTTGCACATTCTTCTTTGAATACGTTAGCAAGTCTTTCTGTTTCTACAACTTGTCTCTCCTGACCACCGTACTTTGTCCATGACATTTATTCTACTTTTTCTGTGTTCTGTCTGGTTTGATAGCGTGCTTTTAAAGTAATATTGTTTGAGTTTTGGTCAAACACTCAAACCCAACCTGAATTGAATATTAAAAAAAAAAAAAATGTTTGAGAGAGAACATGGAGGAATATTTGCTGAGGAGTAAAACACAGATTTTTTTTTTTTAATTGAATCATTTTCATTTGTTATCCTGATTCACATTATGTGTCATATTAGTCAACCATGAGAAACAAAAATATTTAAATGTGGAATCAGCATTTTTTTTTGCACTGCACTACATCATCAGTATAAACATGTAATTTCCTCACAATGTTGGTGTTAAACCATGTTTTCTTTCAGGTTCTGAAGCTGAATGTTATTAGTACTACTTTAAAAGTCATTCACAATGGTCCCATTACATCACAGTGCTGTGTCAGTATGTCCTCTCCTGCTGTGGATCCCTGTAGCTGCCTGTCCGCAGGCCTCTGCAGCTACAGGGAATCTCAGCATGGGAGGAAAGGAATGAGGTCTTTGAAGGAGAACCAGCCTCATCAGGCTAGCTCTGTCATTAACTGTTCATCATTCTGCTCATTAACCGGGTCACACACAGGGTAGGCTGGGTAGGCAGCGTGCACGAACACCTGTTCACCACTGTTTTTCATCGCTGGGTTTGTGTTAATTGGTACCACAGTACAAACTCTGCCTGATTGATGTCTGAGTGACACTCTGCTTTCTGTAGCTGAACTCTGACCTGCAGCCCTTTGTGAAGAGCAGCGTGGGGGAGCTGCTGACGTTCAGCTTGAGTGCCGCCCCCGTGGTTTTCCACCGTCAGATTGTTGGCCAGGAGAGATGGCATCAGCAGCTGCAGCAGGTACAAAAGGACTATAAAAACATCTAGAGGCTACTTCTTTTTGCAAATGGATTTTTTTTTTTTTAGCTACAGGTGATTGTGGCCTTTCTTTAACCACTCAACGAATACATATGTCAGCTGAAATGTCCTGAGGTGAACTATCACAGGTTTTCTAAAAGCTGGGATAAGCAACTTTGGAGTTATGAAAGATTCCACTCAAAATGTTGCTGTTGGTGAACCACTTTCTTAGAAATAAGTGGAATTTGTATTGTCAACATTTTAAAAGATAGTTCAAAATAATTGGATTTATTTAATGGATATGTTTACCTTGATGTGGAAAATTTTTATTCATTTATTTTTGTGTGAATGCACATTTTACCTCAAACATACTTTTTACCTCAAAAGTATTTTTTTTATTTACCTCTTTATTCACTTTTGGCTTTTCTCCTTTATCTTTCCCATTTATGCTGACGAAGTTCTGGAACAGAAGGGCTTAAACATGTATTTTAAGGAGTTCCTGACTTCATAAATCAAATTATCTCTAGTTAGTGTTGATTATTTCAAGTTCTGTAATTTCATTAAATTCTGCCTTTTAGTATAAAAAGAAAAACTGTACAGAAAAGATTCAGAAAAAAGGTAAACTTTGAGAACTTCTGGTTGATTACTCTCCTTTTTCTCTAATCTCTGCAAGGTACAAACACAGAGAAACCAACTGGACTACTCAAAGGTAAGATCACTTGTTTGAATTCTAAATGTTCCTCTTCTGTGAGCTGTGGAGTTGATGTCCAAAATTCTGACATAAGTTTGTAAAAAGCTTCACTTTTCTTTGTCTTATCGAATTCAGCTGTTTACTCACCGGCACAATATCTGATGAAGCCATCAAGAGAAACAGGATGTCTTTCCACTGTAACCTATATCAAAGTTGAGAGATGAGCTTTCCAAAGTCAATGAGTGAGAGAAGAGGGGGCAGATAGGGGTGCAAGAAGAGACTGAAGCTACAGAGTAGGGGTCTGATGGTGTTGGGGGGTTATCTGGCCCAGTCTGAAACCAGAGCAGGAAGGATAAGTTACCGAGGCCTATTTGTGGAGGAGACACTGAGGCTCTGAGACAATGGCATTGTGAGAGAATCTCCTTCAGCAGACCTGACGAAAAAGGGACATGGGGAGAAGTTCGAAGGAAAGGACAGATGAGGGGACACAATGAGGAAAGCTGAGATAGGAGATAGTGAGGGATAAATGAAAAAAAGAGACCTTGAGCTAAAGCGTTTGGAACTACTTTAGTTTTTCAGAAACATCCACAGAATAATTAAACATGTGCTTCTGCTGGTTAATTTGGATACAGAACCCTAAATGATTACACAAACTCCCTTTTTAAACTGCTTTGCATTCAGTACTTGATTTAAAACATCGCAGAAAGTAATTTTTCATGTCAGATAAATGACCTGCAAAATATTATCATCAACTTCAACACAAACAGACCTGTCTCAGCACTTTTATTGTTTTAATTTAAGTCCATAGATGAAATATATGACAAAAGATGTTAATTGATTTTAAACAAAAAACAATGAAGGCTTAAAATATTAAAACACTGAAAGTGTTATAAAAACAAAACACATTGTAACCCTGTACTTCTGTATACTCTTACCTGTATAGTCCTAATCACAACAAATTAGAGTGACAGTTATTCTGAATTTAGTTATGCATGACTAAAAGTAAACTCAGAAACTCTTTACTCATTTCTGACTAAATAATTTTATAAATGAGTGCGTTTTCAAAGTTGCTATTAAAGGATAGAGAGAAAAAAAAAACATTTTACAACAACATTAGCTAGCTACATTACTAGCTTAGCAGTTGCTCGGGGGACTGTGGAGGTATACCAAAGACCAAAACATCCAAGGCGGGACAATGATTGATGAAAGACAGTTTAAAATAACACTAAAAAAGTATAAAAGAAAGACGAGAACATGATTTTTCCATGATTAAGTCAATATTTTAGATTCTGGAGATACATAAGTTGTTACACAAATGTCTGTATATTCAGCTGTAAATATCGTGCTACTGTTTTAATTTCAGAGGAGGAAAAAAGTTAAATAATTTTGTTTTGTTGAGAAATGCCCCAGCGAGAGAACTCCTTAAATATAAACCCGAATATTAAAGGAGAAAAAAAAAGAAAAGTTGAAGAACAACATTTTATAGGGTAGACAAATAAGATGGGGTGAAATGAGGGTGAATAGGAATCTGGTTGATGCCAAGCTCGACACTTGCAGTTTCTTTAGAGAAGAAAGGCCTGCGGGGCTTTCCACCTCCAGAATTTATGAGGTAAAACGCCCTCAGCAAAAAGATGTCCCAACACACCAGCAGGAGACACCCAAATTCACTTTTTGTCTGTTTAGTTAAGCTGTTGTTTAGGGCTGATTTAAAGTAATGTTTTCAACTTCCTCTCATAGTAATCGTATGCTGTAGGAGATAAGTCACAGTAACACACATGTGCTTCAAATTAATAAATTAATAGAATCTAAAATTGAAATGCACTTTGGTTTCATATCAGTAACTTCAATCATTGTTAATGAAATATGAAATGCAGACATTTTAAAGACTGAACAGCAACCTACCACCACCAGATGGGCCAAAAAGTTGGATAGAGGAAGAGGCAAGAGACTGGAGTGCTTTTTCTTATTGTCAAAGAAAAAAAGCACTCAGATTGATGAGCTTGAATTTTCCCTTCCAGATAAATGTAGTAATCTACTTCTTGTGGTATCAGGGCTTGCATGCAAACTTGGTTTTCTGTCACAGGGAGAAACGGCTAACTTCCAGTTTGTACTTGAAAGTACGCTAACTTTCTCTGGCAGTTTGTTGAGTTGACAGCTGGATGGAGTGACACAAACATGGCAAACTAACGTGTGTTTTCATCCCTCGACAGCTTTTGGCAGCAGTTAAGACGGAGAAAGGCATCAGCACAGCGGTGGACTTATGCTGTTACCATGGCAACAGGGCTCTAGAGGCCATCCAGGCTTTCCCCTCCTCTGAGGCTAGATCTGCCTTGGAGAACATCGCCTCCACCATCACCAAATTCTGACCTGGACACACACACACACACACACACACACACACACACACACACACACACACACATACACACACTCCAGCTTCTATAAACCTGGTGTGTGTGTGTCTGCAGAGGCATAAGGATGAAATCCAGTGAACTGACGACACTTTGGAGACAAATGAACTTCTTCTGAGCCAGGTGCTGACTTATGTCTAAAGAAATTGTTCTGCACTGTTTTGATTATAGTTTATTTCCAAAATTAAATGACTCAATCTATAAATGGTCATCATTAAAAAAGAAAAAAAAATCAAAAACACATTACTTCAGCATCATGTCATGTGTTGTGTTGGCTCTAATATGTCCCCTTGCTCTCCTGTGTGGAGGAAATATCACCCCAAGCTGCATTTTAAATCCTGGCACTTCATTGTTACCTCGCTTATCAGCAAAGGCACATACCAGGCAGAACGTAATTTAAGATTTTCTGAGGAATTGTTATTGTCATCTGGAAAATGTGCCATGAAGTGCAAATGATGCACCAAGCAGCACTTATTTTAACTAAATTTCATTTTTCAGAATCACCCTGGTTCACCCTGCTCGTTACTGCACACCTCAGATGGTGCTGAAATCATAGCTGCCGGATGTAGTGGATGTCTGCCAAATTGAAGAGCAGCTCTAAAACCAGTTGTGAAAATGTCTCAAAGTCTTGTTATACCATGTATGTACCCCTGCTGATAAGCACAGCTGCAAAATGATGTATTTTTTGTGGTGCTTGGCGCAGTTTCCTCTCCACATAGGGGGAGGTGGCTGGGCTCAGGAGTAATGTCATCTATGTTGCCTTATTATGTCTGTCCCCACGCCTGTGTATTTGATCCCAGTCAAGCCAGGGGCGGGGAAAGGTCACACAGCCTCTCCCCTCAGCCCAGCCAGCCAGCGCATTGAAGCTCCGCCAAGCAGTAATAATTAATGAAGAGACCTGAGCAAATGGACAGGAAATGCAGAGGTATTGATTGGGCCGGCTGCCCTGCTCTAAGCCGTACAGGCTGGCGCCAGCCTGGTGGCCTGTGGTTTCCCAGGCTGCTGTCTGCGGAGAGGGGGGGGCAGCCAAGGTGTGAAACCGTGCCACCGCTTGCAGCTGTCTGTCACATCCAGGCCACACCTGAAGGACAGCGCTCAGGAGACAGCAGGGACGAGAAGGGTCAGTGGAGGTCCAGAGAACAGAGGTACATGTTGGCACCACATCAGAATGTCTTTTTCAGAATTGCAAAGCAAGTTTGACTCAGACAAGTGTCATGAGAAGGAATGCCAATATTAAAAGAATTGTTGAATATTTTCTATAGAAAGAAGCGTCTTATTTTGGGATTAAAGGTATAGTTTCAAATTATTTTAGGTTTCAGATTAACCTTTTTAGCCTACAGTTAATGAGGATTCAGGATTGCAGTGTTATTATTGGTTCGGACAAAAATGTCTTTACAATATCTTCAAACATAGTTAAAGCTCTCAGAGAATAAATCCTCCAGACATTGTTGAATCAATTACTCTCCATCAGCACTCCATATTAGTATAAGTTTGTGATTTTTGTTTGTTTCTTTTAGATTTATATCTGAAGAATTTGTCTTAATTATGCCTTCTTATAGATGATTTCAGGATCTGAAATGCTTCATTTATCCTCAGGCTGAAATTCTGGGAAATATGAAATAGTAAAAGATTTCTTGATTATCCCACTTTGCACCTCATGCCACAATGAGGTTATTATAAAAACATTTTTTTTTTTGCTACTTTCATTTCTGACTACCTTAAAATCCAGAAATACATTTATGGGCTTTGCCAAGATACCTTAACAACATGCTTAAAGCTAGCTTAAAGAGTTTTAAGGTGGTTGCAAAAAAACACAAAGGAATTGATATTGATACCTTGTTATGACAAACTCATTAGCATAAAGATTGACTAAACTGGTCCCAGGTGATTAGGTATCAGACAACGTTATGGCAGCACGCAGACAAAGAACTTTGTCAATGATTGAGACTCGACTGTTAAAGAGAGCAGGATGTTTTTTTGTTAAGAGCACTGCGTACATGGGACAAAATCAGTACTGAGACCAAAGGGATCACTTTGAGGTGCCAGAAACAGCTCAAACTGAAGGTTTCTCACAGGAGCTTTAACATCAGCATCTCCGTATCACATCCATATCTCCATATACTCATTTTATTTGTAAACCAAAGAGTCATTGCAATGATTAGATATTTCAAAAACTGTTTGCTATTCATCAGTTAGATGTGCTATATTTAAGGTTTTCTGGTGAGATGTCAGTGAGAACTTCCTGATGAGATGCATGTTAGAAACATTTTGAAGCCTTGAGACAGGCAGAGCAGTGGCAAAGTAAGGGACTCTGTGGGTAAAAACGGGGATCAAAGTAAATGAAAGAAGGGCGAAATGACAGATCCAAAGAATTTTGGGCTGAAGTTCATGAGACCGTGATGTTGAGTGAACTATTAAAAAAAAAAACAAGCTCCTGTCTGTTGCAGGGTTGTAGGTTCACTTCATCTGTTTTTTTTTTCCACTGCTTGAGCTTCCTGGTACAACGTGTGCCAGGGAACGCCTCAGGCTCTCCATTAAATATTTATCCTCGCCGTGAGGAGACATGAGGAAAGTTACATGGAAAGTTAAAAGGACCAAACATGGAAGAAGGCTGGGGCACTGCCAGAATGACAAATATAGTTACTAAACAGAACTTTTTCAAAAAACAAGGCCTGACCTGAGCAATGAAACTGTTGCATGGATGGTCCCAGTCAAAATCAACCGCCCTCTGCAGAACCGAATTTGATGGAATGAGCTTTTTAGTTTTTGCCTTCAAGAGGAAAATAACATTTTTCCCATTGTGAAGCTAAATGTTTGATCTAGAACACTGATTTTAAACTTTTTTCATGCCAACATGGCTGTTGACTGTATGTGCAGCCCAAATGAAGTGAAGAGGGGAAAAGTTTTCAGCTTCATGTCCTGTACAACTAAACAGTTTTCTTCTAGTTTTAATCTCAGAGTCGTGTTTGAGCTCAGCGTGCTGGGCTACGACTATGACCTCTGTAATTAAAGTGAGGTTCAGTGGCAAAGGTTTCATAGATTCCATTATACACATTCACATTAATGCACACGCATCGATGTGGGTACAGAATGTAGACACACAGGTCATTTTAATGTATGGTCTGTGCATGACCAGGATTTTGTCGGTGTTAAATACAGTGAGAAACTGATGATTAGGGTTCTCTGCCTCCCGTCCTAGAGCATGCTGGGATAGATTCCAAGCACGTCCTATGACCTTATTAGGAATAAGCCAGTAAGTAAAACGACTGAGTGAGTGTGGAAAGATATTAGAGCCTCCATTAGTCTTCCTCTGAATGGCCTATCAGTAAACACCTGCTAATATCATCATATAGTTGACGCTGATGGATGAAAGTCATTCTCCTACGATGGGAACAGTATGGCTGATTGGCCTCCGAGACACAGACGAGCATATTGGCCAAAAATGACACTTTAACGAGCTCTTCCCGGTGTTAAGTGCTGCATGCCGGCCCCCTCGTCTCAAGCCGTCGCCTGGCTGACCCCAGGGCCGTGCTTCCCCCTGCACAGGCCCTGCTCGCTTCATTGGCTGACAGATCAGACTGCCATGGAGACAGCTCATTAGTCGAATAATGAGAAGCACACCAGCCACACGTTGTCTTGTTATATCATCTCTGAGACTACATATTTGTGGAGGAGAACAGAACAGAACACCGGGTGCCAGTGTGGGCATGAAAAAGCAAATAATTAAGATGGAATTATAGCACTGTGGGGTCCTTGGTTCATTTCTTACTGACATTTCTGTTCATCAGAGGAAACCATTTTACAGGTTACATGCTCTGCTGAATGGCTGCTGCCCATTACACATCAAAATTAACCTCTAATGACAACAATATGGAACTTCAAATGTTTGCTTATTCATCATTTCCCTGAGTTGTTCATCAGCTGCCACAAACTCCAAAGTTTGATTGTTTTTTGGGGGGGGTTTTTTTACGGCTTTGCATATTTTTAAAGTTCTCACTACGTAATCCCCAAACCTGGATGGTAAATGATGCTTTGATTATCTGTCAGCTGTAATTTGAGAATACGAGCTGCCAAAATCCCTGACATCAGAGACTTTCTCTGCACAGCAGTCTTATGCGAAAACACTGATATAAACTCTGAGTTCACAGTTATAATCTCACTTTTTTTTAATGTCGTTGATTAAAAGTATTAGAAAGGATTTTTTTTTTTACCTGTTTTTTTTTTTTGCAAAGGGTTGAGTCATCTGTAAATACAGCTTTTGTTGTATTTTATGGAAAACCAGAGGCACCATCAAAAACACAATATAAAATGGTAATGTTAACTGCTTGAAGCTAGACACAGTAAAAGAAAACATGAATAATGTAAAACGTTTTTTTTTTTTAAAAGTCTGAATAAATTTGGAAGTTTTTATAAAATTGTAAACGTTTTATTATAACATTTTTCGTGTCTTTGTTTGGCCGATAAGATTAAGAGAATCTTTGTAATGGTGTAATTTGTGTTTGGAAATCTTTTATATTAACGTTCAGACAACACAGGTTTGAAAGGTGCAGCATATACAGGTATTATGGTCAGAGCGAACGTCTCATGTCGTTACAGTCTCTTTCCACTTGAGGGCGATGCTGCCCACATAATGTCAGCCTGTACGGTTCAGGGTGAACAGATTTTCTTCCCCTGTACCTATTTCTGTTTGTGCCTTACCAAACAATTTTATTAGGAGGAAAAGACGACTATTTATTTAAAAACAGATCTATTTGTACAGATATTTATATACTATTTAGAAACTTTACCGATTCATTTTTGTTGTTGCAGGTATAATTGATATAAATCAAGTTTTTGTACAAAAATACAAACCAAAGCCCTGATATTTAAAATGCTTGCTGTGTAAATAAAAGAAATAAAGAAATTGATGCATAATTAAATGTGACACTACAGTAAACAGCAGTGCCATGTAACTGTATGATAACAGGGCCAAGAAAAATCCTGAGTCAATTGAAGTTAAACTAATTAATTAGTAGGATCTAACTTTATATGAGCATACAGTAGAATACAAAAAAAAATAGTCATTATTTAGGAAAAATAACCTCTGTCAGAGTTCTAATGATTCGGATATGAGATGTGTATTAAATAATCATCACTACTGCATTAACATGTTCACTAAATTGTATTGAACAAACATTGTTTTGTTTTGACATTGTATCCTATCCTATTAAGCCTACTTAAAGCTCCTGTGATGGACTGTTTTGCTGTCCCCTGTGGTTAAAAATATATATATATGATACTGCTTTCATATTTATATACAGTAAATTTTTTTGTGAATATTTGCTGTAGAAATTTTGAAAGGAAATAATTTTGTGGAAATTGTAGACTATCCTTTTTATAGTTCTGCAGGATACATTATCTCATCTGACACTTACCCCATGGCATCATTTACAGGAATTTAAAAAATTCACTTTATATGGTCTATCTTGTTTGGTTTAAAAACTGATGACGAGGCATCAGGATTATGTTCGGCCTGTTTCTTAAACAGCTAAATACTCCATGGGAACTTTAAGCCAAGTAGCCTAAACCACAAACAGTTTGTTTATTTATTATGTTTGTTTATTTTTTAAATGTGATCTGTAACTAAGCAGCAACAAAAACACTCAAGCCAGTCATACGGTGGTCAACATAAACGGAGGTGTATTTCAGTAAGTAGCCGATGAAAAAAGTGTGTTTTATACGTTTATATAGTTTCATTTCAAGTTTGGCTCTCCACAGCTGTGCGGAAGTGACACAGTAGGCGCGTGCGCTGTCTCGTCACGCGAGAAAGTAGAGAAGCCGAGCGAGAAAAAAAATATCAACAACAAGAACCAGAGTAACCTGCAAATAAATCCCCGCGACATTGCGCAGACATGTCCAACACGTCGTTAACAGTCCTACAGGATTGCATGGATTCGTAAAGGTGAGCTCTAATCGCCGGTCACGCGCGTTTACCGTTAATTTTCCAAGAGTCCGAGCAGGAGGGGGGGGGGGCTCGTCCACGCAAACATTGCCGCGTCATTAAAATGTAACAAACGACATGTAGCAATACTAAAATAACGCGGTGCATTGATATTCATCATTACACGTGCGGTTGTTGAAAAGACGAGCTCGTGTCGAGGCTTCGTGGTCTCGCGCAGCTGGTTTGTCTTGTGTTGTGGTTCAAAGGTTCATGGGCGGAAGAATGAGGAAGTGGCTGCTTAATCAGAGCTGAGAGAGAGTCAGCAACTCAATGTACGATGGCATGCTCAGAAGCCTCTGGCGAAAATGTACAAAATGTTTTTAAGAGAAACTGAGCTGGCCTTTTTAATGGGGTTTACCTTCTTCCTTGCACGCAGGCTCAAGCAGCAAAGCGGTGAACAGTGTTTGCCTGCAGCCGATCACATGCTGTTGGTCATAACGGTGCTATACAAGCCCCCCCCCCCCCCCCCCCCAACTATCCCATAACAAATAATTAGATTTGTTTACTTGCTATTAATGAAACAAAAGTAGGTCTGTCAATCTTTTAATGTCAAATAAATAAAACCATTATTGATCAAATGCTGCAAATCGAACCTGACTGTTTCCTGGTGTCTTTATGATTTTTAAAGTGTTTACTAGAAATGTTTCTACCTTGTATTGAAGATTTGAAATATTGACGTTATTTAGTCTTGAAACGTCTGGTCTCCAAACTGTCAAAGATTTAAAAGTTAAAAGTCAAGGTCCTGTGAGGTCTTGTCTTTCTCCCATGACTGTGATGTCTTGTGTGAAGCTCTTCACATTGCCTTGTTGCTAATATATGTGCTATATAACATTTCCTTTCCTTAAACCCAGAAGATGCTCATTTTACATCAAGGACTAAAAAATCCCATTTACAACTGAAGAAATGCAGCTTGGTGATTCTTCCTATTAAATGAAACTACTCTATGTCAGTTATTTTTGTAACAAGTTATGAATCCATTTATTACTATCAATAATTATTCTGGTGTTAGAAAATGTATAGTGACATGTTGAAGGACTTCCAACTAATTCAAATGCTTGGTGTTATTTGCTCTAGGCTATGACTTCCTCTGAGCATGGAGCAGTTTCAGATGAAGCGATGCTTGAGAAAGGTAAACTTTGCATCCTATATGTCTATGTGCAGCAGAAACAGCCTCTGTTTACATTTTAATAAGTAAATGTGAATGAGCTTGGCAGCTTGAGACCAGTTTGAGTTTGTAAAAGCCTGAAGTTAAGCATTTTTATTGTGGTAAAAAATGAATAATTATTAGTTTATTTAATCAGAAAACATACTTTTCAGAAGTTTTATGTTTATGGTTATCTGTCACCTCCCGTTTCTTAAAAATACCAACACTGAGACGAAAAAGAAAATCAAAGTATGGCGCCATGAAGAACTGCTCATCTTCAGAGACATGCTTTCCTTTTGTCATTGCTGTTAAATGCACGTGCATCTCTTAATGTGAACCAGAAAACTTCCTATTTAACTCAAAACGTGTGTACTTGGCAGAGCACAAGCATGCCCAGGACTTTAAAGAGGAAACGGATGACTTTGCTATATGCGAGCCATCTGAAGGACATGGAGGGGGATTTCCTGGGGTTGCTGAAGCTGGTAAACGATCCTCTGCAGAGATGGGCCCAAACACAACCCAGTCCACCGGCAGTAAGAGAATCAGAGTCTCTTGCGAGGTAAGCTTGACACTTTAATATACAACAGGGGCAACTCAGTCCAAGGTCTGTCTTACCACATATATATTGGTTTTGAAAGGTTATTTTCTCTCCCTAGATGAGGCGGCACTTGATTGATGACAGCAGCAGACTTGAGCCTCTTTGCCTGACCACAACTGGAGAGAAGAGGGAACGGCCCCAGCAGAAATCCAGAGTGTCATACAGAAAACCTCTCTTCAGCATCTCTCATAGGATATCTGAGAAGAGGAACACACCCAGCCTGGAGCAGCATGCCAGTCATGGTGCTGGGAATCCAGTCAACTTCAGCAACATCTTCTCATCCAAGCTCCAAAGTTCAGAAGAAAATGGCCCGTTGGAGACCTTTGGCACCGCAGAAGCTTTAAGCCAAGCTTCCTCCACAAACTCGAGCCTTTATCCACTTATCGAGAAAATGTTCCTCATTCTCAACACCCTCAATTCAAGCATGACACAGCTGCATAGCAAAGTGGATTTGCTAACCCTGGAGGTCATGCGAATAAAGAAGCAGATCAAACCCGCTGAGATGGTAACAGAGTTCCAGCCTCCGCCTGAATATCTGCTAACAAGTGAAGAATTGAATCAGCTGATGGAGCAGACGTCCGGCGCTGGAGAGCTTGGATGTAGGCTGCTCGCGCATCTCTTCCCAGAGCTGTTCAAAGCGAGAGAGTGCTCTCATGAATGCATGGCAAGCAAGAGGACACTGGAGTCTCTGCATCTGCAGCTGATTCGTAACTATGTCGAGGTGTGCTACCCTTCGGTCAAGAACAACAGTGTATGGCAGGAAGAATGCCTCCTTCAGATCAATGACTTATTTAATCGTTTCTGGGCTCAGAGGGACATGGAGAGTGCCCGTCTGCTCAGGAAGCAGACAATCACAGGTGCTGGGATAAAGACTGAGCATCCTCAAAACTACCGTTTCATTAATGAGCAGGGCCAGGAGGAGCCGCTCTCTTTTGATAACCAGCAGAGCAGCCTGGCTGTGTCAGACCTCGCCTTTGATTCACAAGCCACCGAGGAGCTGGATGAGTTCTCCTCCCCTGAGGACTTTGTTATTTTTCTTATGCACCGTCTCTTCCCTGAGGTTTTCGAAGAGGGGAAATTGCCAGAAGGGTTCAGCAGTTTTAGTAGTGTGGGGCAGCTTATTCTGGACTCTGACAAGATGGAAATAATAAGAAAGTATATGGAAGCAAATTTTCCTGATGTGCCTGAGGACAGCTGGCTTCAGGTGTGCATTCAGCATATGGAGGATGCACTCGAGGGTCCTCACAGTAATGGCAATGGAAGTGAGCCTGACAATATCAATGAAGAGAGCTATGACCTGGCCAGCCTTCCTGAAGATGTCTCCATTATTAAGGTCCCGGAGGTGGGCGACTTTGAAAGGCCCGGCCGTAAGTCCAAAAAGTCACTGCTCACGCCCGTGGATTTTGACAATCTTGAGATTCCTCCTCCTGACTTCACAGTTTCTCAGGAGTACCTCTTATCCAGGGAGCAGATAAAGAACAACTATGATTGTAGCTTGTCCATTGGTAACTTTGCCTCGCGGCTGCTGGTGCTTATGTTCCCCGAGCTCTTCACCCATGAGAACACACGGAAGCAGTACAACTGCAGCGGTTCTCTTGGGAAAAAACAGCTCGACCCTGTTCGAGTCAATCTGATCCGTCATTATGTGCAGTTAGTGTATCCTCGGGCCAAGAACGACAGAGTGTGGATGTTGGAATTTGTGGGCAAACTTGACGAGAGGTGCAGGAGACGGGACACGGAGCAGAGAAGATCCTACCTGCAGCAGCGCAAAGTGTACGGCCAGGAGTCAGAACAGGACTTTCTTTGCCAGATGAACCCCTTTAATCCAGATAGCATGAGGGAGGATCCGGAAATACCCACTTTACCCCCAGAAAAAAGTAGCAAAGACTTCTGTAAGATTCCCCTGGATGAGCTGACTGTGTCCACCCCTGACTTCCCTGTACCTCCGCTCTACTTGCTCTCAGACACGGAGGTGCGGGAAATTGTCCAGCAGAGCCTTTCTGTTGGGAACTTTGCTGCCCGCCTGTTGGTGCGCCTCTTCCCTGAGCTCTTCACGCCAGAGAACCTGCGGCTGCAGTACAACCACTCAGGAGCCTGCAATAAGAAGCAGCTCGACCCAGTTCGCCTGAGGTTGATCCGTCACTATGTAGAAGCAGTGTATCCTGTGGATAAGATGGAGGAGGTGTGGCACTACGAATGTGTACCGAGCATCGATGAACGCTGCCGGCGTCCCAACCGCAAGAAGTGTGACATTCTTAAGAAGGCCAAGAGGTCGAGCACTGTGTCCTAGTTCCTTTTCAGTTCAGTTAGGTTACACTTTTTGTCATAAAATAATTGCACAGTAAATAAGCTGAAATCGTATTATTGAACTTTTACAACTGTCCAGCCAAGCCGCTATGAGTTTCTTCAGTTCCATTCTTGGTGATATTTTACTTTCGGACTACAACAGTAGATAGTAGTCGATGTAGTCTCATTGTCGAATAGAAATTTCAAACTGCTTCTATTTATAAGCCAAAACTAGCTTATCTAACACACTTTGTTGATCAATGTTGTAGCCTAAAAAATAATAACGATGATAGTAGCATCTAGCCTAGATCACACACTTGCTCTTTGGCTAGAAATGAATCACAATGATGTGATCTTTTCCTTTGCAGTTACTGATGTAGCATTGTGCCACCACTGTTTTATTAACAATGTGCTTATGTTAAGCCTTCTTATAGAACTTTATATTATAAAGACAATTTAACATGACGATGGATCATGATAGCCTATTTCTAATAAAATCACAAATATAAATGTGGTATAAGATTTAACTGTTTTTTTTATTATTGTACTCAACTGTTTCTATGAAGGCAACTAACGTGCACCTATTCGATACTCACGCCAGGTTTTATAACGATGGGAGCAAGCATGGACCCTTTAATGAATTCTTCCACTCAAGCTCTGTACCATCACATGAACGTTGCTTCTCCTAGTACTAACAATTTCATGTTTTCTGCCATAGAAGAAACATGTAAACACTTCTAACAGACTGATGGTATGGGTCTCTGAAAAGAAGGTTAATGAATTTCATGAAATCTTATCAACTAAAGAGAATTGAGACTGTTTATCAGGACTTGATTTTTACACATTAAAACTTCAAAGTGGATTTATTGGGAGAGACTCACAGGAAAAAGGAAAACGTACTGTTTAAGCGGTCACTTTATTAAAACCTGGTCCCATTGTTTTCATATTTTAGGGACCATATGAGGAAGGGGGAATCAATAGCTGTTTTTTTAGATGTTATAATAGTTTTTTTTTAATTAGAAGCTGCTAAATGGTTAAATGCATTTTTTTGGAAGACACATTTGTAAACTTGTTGCGATAACTAAAAGGCTCAAGTTATTTGAAGGACGCTCCAGAAATAAACCTTTCAGCAAATCTATGATGCCACTTTATTCCAGAAACAGCTCCCTTCAAAACTACCAAACTCTGTTCAAAGAACATTTAGCCAGTCATAATACAGCTGTTGTTGGTAACATGTTATCAGCTGTTAGAATAAAGCATCAAATCTTAAAACAAAGGTCTTCTTTACTAATCCTTTGTCATGTTGTGGGGATACAAATGACAACAATGAGCCTGTCAGTGGCAAAAACATGTTTTACTTCATGCACTTCGATCAGGTGCTTTGAATAGATCTGTTCTAGCACATCTCATGTCCACTGAGGCGATATGGTTTGGCGATTTCAAAATGTCTTGAGCCAGTGAATTATTTTGTCACAAAAAAGACGAATCTTTAGACAAAGACAAAAACGTCCTTGTATCAAATTCCTCTTAAATTTCTACAATCTATAAAGACCGTCAATGTTAGGAAATTCTTTATTATTCAGACTCCAGCCGTTTCATGATATTTCCGCAGATGTTGTCGTCTTCCCTTGCAAACTGTATCACCGTCAACACTGTCCAGTTCCATGTCTACGGCGTAGAGGCCTCATCCTTGGGGAGCTCTATATTTTTCCAGCGCCTTATGGCAACTTTGTGCTTTTCTGTCTGACTAGGTTCAGCGAAAACCTTGAGGAGGGTGACTCTCATGAGAGTAACAGTGTTCGTTTCTCGATTCTCCGACAGCACCAGGTCCAATTTGTCCCCAACTTTCACCTTAAAATAGATTTAAAAAAATAAAAGATAAAAAGGACAACAAGACGACATGTTTTGAGCAGAATTTGTGACACTTGTCATCAGATGTCACTTACCATTTTACTTTTCTTAACTAGCTTCTGTCCATTTAACCTGAGCTTGTTGTGATAGAAGGCGTCCTCAATTTTACTGTTGTAAAGACAAAACAATGTTAGTCTTTGTTGCTGTGTTAGGGATCGAAACGTTAAACTTGAACATGTTCTTGTCATATAATTCATTCAAATATTTACCACTCAAAGCACAGGCAGATAAAACTTTCAACATTTAATACTTTACAAGAACAGCATCCTTTTTTAACTTGGTCGCTGGCAGAGATCTGTGTTTGAAACATTTCAGCACTTGTTTTCTTCGCATTCAGCAAGCTTTGAAAAAAAAAAAAGACAGAGCAACAAGAGAAACCAACAGTGACTCACTTGCGTGCTAAATCCAGACCAGCCTTCATGATGACGTCGAAGCGAAACGTCTGCACGTATTTCTCCATGTCTTTATAGTCTTTAGGAACATTTGGGTTCTCATCAACCTCATCCTCATAATCACTGTCCTCAGGGTCTTTCTCATCCTCCTCTTCCTCCTCATTCTCCTGTGCAGCCTGGGCCGCACTTTTCTTTCGGTTGCTTTTCAACCTCAGATGATGGACAGACCAACCTCTGACAGAATCCCTGCCACTGAAAGGTCTGTGACAGCCAAGTGCAGGGAAAGCCGAGCAGCCCCACACCTGCCGTGTGTGGATGGCTCTCGGGCACCATTCAGTCTGGCTGGGTCCATATCTGGCTGCTAGCAGGTGGCGCGGGTTCAGTCTGCCGAGTTGCCTCATAACAAGGGCTTGCACCACCAAACTCTGCATGTCGGCGCTCCACCGAGTCACTAAGCAAAATAACATGGACAGTAAGACGCATCATGCTGAGAGACGCCAATATATTTAGACAAACATGCATGAAGACAAAAGGACCTGGAAAAAAACATTTTACTCTTTGTCAACGGTTATTTTCAAAGTCTGTAGCGGTTTATCACTTGTTTTTTACAAGTGCTGTCATGAAATCAGATTTTTAAACTACAATTGTAGAAGAAATCAAGTTAAATGTGACATTAAGACAGCATTCTCTCTTTTATCAGCTTTTTGTTAAAAGTATGAACGATTATCTGACATGTTCTTTAAAGCGATACTATGGATCATTCAATTGTAAGAGATTGAATCATTTGAAAACATTCAGACAAGCTTAATCTACAGATACTGCGTATGTTTTTAACATTTGGATTTCTGTTTAGTTTGACTGTTTAATCTAATTGTTAATCACTTAGGGAAGACTTTTTTGGATGTATGCAACTCTATCTAAAACAATAAACATGTACCTTCAAAATAAAAGTCTCACTCTGTACATACATTTTATTCATCTTCGCTTAGGTTTACATCGCTCGAGTAATAGGTGAGTAAAAAACCAAGATATCGCAAAAATCGTCGAGAACTATTCTCAAAGAGACACAATACAGTCTGAATTGTTTATTTCTAAAATGCTTTCTTTGATAACAGGAAGTGATGTTTGAAGCGTATAGTCGACACCGTCCCACATCAAACCACGGATGATTGAACAAATACTATATTATTTATTTATTATCTTTTCAAGACACCTTTTGTTTTGTAAAATGACTTATTGTTTCTTCTAACTCTATTGAGTGGCGTTTAATGTTTGAACAGGCTTGACATCTTTCCAGAAGAATTTAAAAGCAGCTGAAACAGTTAGCTAGCTTTACTTCAGTACAGACTTGAACTTATTGAAGTCCACGTGAAACTCTAACCTTTCTCTGCAACCACCAAACATGTTTAAGCCTTTTTTACATTGAGACCTGCGGAGTGTACAATCCCTTATATCGAGCAATTCGCTGGTACCCTACTCACCTATGGAATAACCTTTCAATGCTCGTTTCTTCACTTCGTCTCCACTTGTGTCTGCGGACTGTTGAGAACCAGCTGATGAAGATGTGCTGCCACCTAGCGCACTGGAGGACAATGACTTTAACCTACAATGGGATTTCTTTCTCCCTCAGTTTACCAATGTGTTCTCTTCAATAGTGGCATGGCTCTTAAGACACTGTTAATACAATGTTTTTCACTGTTAATAAAATGATTTAAACGCAAACACATACAATGACGCTTTAAGACAGTGTCATAAAATATAATAGAATCATAAAATAGTTTGTGTGCTAATGTCTTTCAAAAAGTAGCAGATCTTTCAAATGTATTCAAACCAATGTCTTTTATATTATTTTTTATGAATACATTTACAGTGCCATATCTTTTTAGAAATGTTTTTTTTATGTTTAGGGATGTGTCCCAAGTAGGCCTATGTGTGCAACTAGAGATAGAGGGAAAAAATAAAATAATATTGACATTATCCCTTCAATAGATTTAGATTTTTCCTTGTACAAAAACCCCCCCAAAAAAACAGACATTACCAAAATCTTACATTTTAATTGTTTCAGGATGTACTAAGAGTGCAGAGTGGCTCAATGCAAAGTACCAGAAACCCTCAAACTTAAGCTAAGAAATGGAAATCTGAAATAAACAGTGCTTAACAAATATATTAGACCATCTGTCATAAAAACCAGAAAACATAAATATTTTAGACATCTTTCAAAAACTTGTTGAAAATCAAATGAAACAACTAAATACTAATCCTTTTTCACACATTATAACCAAACAAATATTTTGTAGTCCTCCTTTGGCCTTGATAACAGCTTGCATTCTTGCTGGAATTATTTTTATGTACTTTTAACAGTCTCTTTTGTGGTTGAGTTCCCACAGACTGGCTTTGGAGGAAAGTTTTGTGCGATCAATCTTTGAATCGATTAAATCCCAAATTTGTTCAAAAGGATTCAAATCTGGACTTTGACTTGGCCAGTCTATCAGTTCCAGTACTCCAGATTCCTTTTTCTTGGTCAAAGAGTCTCTGCACAGCTTTAAGTATGCTTTGGTTCATTGTTTGTTGGTATACCTCAAACTGAATTCCCCTTTTTATACCCAAATTTGAGCCAGCTCACTGCAGGGCTTCGCAAAAAAAAAAAAAATCAAGCATAACAATCAATCACTAAAACACGTTTCACAAGAATGTATGTAAATAACAATAATAATAATTTTAATTTGATATCTTAATCAACTTATATCGACTTATATCAACTCAATAATGTGTTTTGGTATTTTTTTTGGAAAACAGTCAATTTAAAAATTCATGGATAACAATAATAATGCTCTTTTAGAATTAAAAATGTAATTTCAGTGAAAGAGTATCTACGCACTGATGTATTAACGACGACAGAGACAAGAGAAAATTATTTTGTAAATTACCAATGTTGTTTGTTTCGGGCAGCTGTGGCACAAGCGGTGTTCTGACACGTTTGTGCCACTATGTCAGGGAAACTCACTCATATGTTCCTGTTAAACAACCCCCAACTCTGGTGAGCTTGAGGACCGAAGTCTGCAAATGTTTTCATATACACATGGGTTTCCCCCAGACATTTATTGCACCTTTTATTTTTCCAGCATAAGATAAAGTTGAATACATATTTTAAAAGGTAATCAAGTTATTTATACAGCCCATTTGATTATAATGACAACAGGAAAGTTTGAACACTTTACAAGAATCTTTAACTGTTAGTGTATTATTTTACATTTTATATCTCAGCAGTTATGTGTCAATATATCAGCTTCAATAATTAACTTCTTTAAGGGAATTAACATCAACATTCAGCTTCACTACATTTCATGATGTATAGTGTCACTTTAAGTGCATAATACATGTGCCACTACAGTATGCAAACAATTTAAGAACAAACTGTTGTTTTTAAGGATGCATATAATAAATTCCTGTAAGATGTTGTAAAAAAATGTATTATAAAGTTTGTTTGATGTCCATGTGAAAACACTAATGCATTTACATCCTTGCATATACGGACTGTAAACTTTACTCTGAAGATTTTTCTTATAAATCAAACATTGTCATTCAAAGTCTCTTCAGGAAACACACGTTGATTCGTACTTTCCCTCTCTGAGCAAACTCCAGAGCTTAATCACCATTTTACAGATGAAGAAATGAGGACTTTTTTCTTTTACTTCACACTCACAATAGACACGTGTTACAGTGTATCATATATGCTGGTGGTTTACATTCAGGTATGTGTTATGATCCATAACACAGAAGGTTATAATGCAAATGTGAGCATGGAATTAATGACATTAGGAACTTGTTTTTTGCAGATTAATCCTGTAAATTGAATGAAGAGTCAATGTAAACATGTCCTTGTTTTTTTCAATCACAGGACTAATGTAGAGACGTGAACGTGTCCATAGCACAGTAACCGGCAAGTTTTCTCATGGCAGTAGGTAGAAAAACAGTCTCAAACGGACAAAATGGTCTTACTTAATATGTAATGTAAAATGTGTCTCATGGGATCAGACAGTGTATTTGCTCTGACAGAGTTCTCTTTCAGGTTAGTCAGGTAAGAAGAAAAGTTAAAGCAAAAATCCAACCTTAAACAAATTAACATTATCAAAAGGTATTCTGATGCTATTTAAACTCCACCTCATTTCCTCACAGATCTGACATCTACAGCGGAGGTGTTAGGACAAAATGTTTCAAAAACACTGAATGTACACATCAGGCTTGTACTGAAGACTATTAGATCATCACACAAAAACATGTATCTCAGTGGCAGGTATCTTACAATAAATAATCAGGAAAATGTTGTTGCTGTTTGTCTTTTTGGAATAAAGTTGAAATGTTTGTCGAGAATAAAGTCGAAACCTAGTAATCTACCTTTAGTAAATTTACCTGACTCTAAAATTTATTACACTTTCACACTCTCCACCAGTGTTCTATTGCCTTATACAAACCTGTCATTGTAGTGTACCATTTAATTTAATGCTTGTACATAAACAGCAACGTTAACCAGAGACAAATGGTATGTGCAATCATACCTCACCAATAAAGCTGATTCTGATATGATTTTGATTTTATACAAGTTCAAAATAATTTCTGCTATTTGTCTTCATTCTCAAAATGTGGATTAACAATGTAAAAAATGAATCCCTCCTCTCATTTTCCCCCGAACGCCAAGCCCTAATACTCTTTTATATGTGTTAGTCAATCAACATCAAAAAGTCATGTTTCTCTCTGGAGTTAATACATAGCACCAACAGACGACTCCTTTGTAAAAGCAGCAACAAAAGCCTCAATAAAAGACCAGTCCAGAAGTGATAAAGACAGATCTACTGTATACTGACTAAGGGTGCAAAGTCTTAAATGATAATATATAAGATGTTTTTACCGTAGACTGTATATTAGAAGTTTGCGAAGACTTAACCTTATTCTCTTTAAAAGAAAGCAAGAGGCAACCCCACCGTATATAAAAGAATTCAAATTGTAAGTAAACCAAGCAGCAACATCTGGTGTTCAAACATGAAACCAATGTGGGAGTGCAAAAAGTTGAATTTCCTCAGTTGTCAAATTAAGGCTGCCTGCCAAAGCCCCAGAAGTCACAAACTCACCCTTTAAAAAACAAATTTGGTCTGTACAGCTTATGTTTTTTATTGGCATACACTGTACGAGGGTGATTCTTTCTGTAACGCCTCCATTTTGATTTCATGAAGGTTAAGGTTTATTCATATTAATGGATGTGCCAGATGTGACCGACAGCCTGGTGCATTGTAGCTGTTTATTAGCCGGCTTAAGGCCTGCCACAGATATGCCTCTTTGCTCGTTACTAGTTTGACTGAAAGTTAGTTTGAGATAACATTTCCAATATGGCAACCACCATCGATGGGCTTTAAAAGTGTGCTTCAAAAACTAGTGGGTGACGCCACTGACACTACATCCGTGTTTTACACAGTCTATGATGAAAACAGTTGATTTATTACTGTAGCAAACCTTTTTCTAATAAACTTACGGATCCAATCTGTAGATTCAAGTCCTCTTGACATTAAAGCAGGATTCCCTTACAGCTTCTCTCAAAAAGCAAACAATGACTGACAGGTCACTACCACAACACTTGTCAACCAGTTGGATATAAAGCAACATTGGTAAATAAAGTTGTTTCCTGTGTTTAAAAACACAAGAAAGGAATAATGTCCAAAACGTGGCTTAAAAAAGGCAACCCAAAGTCTGTGGGTGACATCAAGGCAACTAAACCCACTTCCATTAAAACCCAAACCAAATGTAAAAGTATCCCTGTAGTCTGCAGGTGTCAAAAGGCTTATTTGAAAACATTTACTGAGGTTGAACTATATGAGGCATGTGGATAAAAGATGTATGTACATGAGAAATAATTTACAATGCTTCAAATTAGCAAAGAAAATGATTGGAGTAATCAGTTGAGAGAACATCCATCAGTGAAATTGTCTCTTTTTGACAGGAGGTTTGGTTGCTGTATTGACTGAAGTATCTTTGTGATATGTTTCGTTCGAGACGACTGTTTTACTTTCACAGTTACAGTATTGCTGTCATTAAAAGATTGAACGTATCCACCTAACCTTTCTGATGATGATCACAAACAGCTCTGACTTTGTTTCACTGCTCAGCTCTAACCTGTTTGTGTTGCTGACATTTCACTGAAGGAATGAGATGATTAAACCTGCCTGTCTTGTCCGTGGCCTCAGAAAGGTCTTTTGAGGTAACTGCAGCTTCAGTTTCACTCTCATCTATATGGTGCTTATGAGCTCTTGGCAATGTACATTGTAACAGTCTATGTCTGCTTGGTTCTAATTGCAAGCAAGGCAGATGCATTTTGTCTGTGTGTGTATCCAAACAGCTTCACATGTTTCTGTTGCTTTCGTTACAGTTCACCAATCCACTGTTATTGCTTTGGTGATTCACACGTTCAGACTACAGACATGTTTCAGACAACACAGCCCAAATACGTGTATCTCACATTAAGACTCATTTACACACTCTGCTTCTGATGTGCAAATTGTTTTTATGCTACAGAAATGCCACTGTGCTGTGTCAGTGACTGCATAGTCATAAGGAAGTCTCCACACAGGAGCCATTTCGGTGGAATGATCTGTGGTTGTGGCAATTCTCACTGCAATGCACAATGAGCACCGGGTAGCAAAGTGCATCCTCATATTCTGGAGGCTCCTCGTCATCTGTGGTGAGTCGCTCTGAGAGGCAGCGGGTGTTTTCACTGGGACTTTCCTGGTCATCCAAGCTGCCGCTCCTCCAGAAGAAGCTGCGCTGGGAGCCGTAGCGGCGCGCCAAGGAGAAGCGACTGCCGCTGAAGGGGATACGGGAGCTGGCACCAGTGCAGATGCTGAGGGCGCTCCTGGAGAACACTGAGGAACAGCTGATGGCTCTGTGGCAGCGCTCACAATTCTGACGTATCCCGCTGAAACTGGACGGGCACTGAGCCAGATCCATGAGGCCAGCCTCTGAGTAACTGGGCACCAGCTGCTGGTTGGACCGTATGTGCCATTCCAGTTCTGTGCTGTCAATGGTGTTAACACGAGGGATACGCCGCCAATATGGCCGATCTTCACATGGTGTCACAGGGAGGTAATCGTGCCCAAAGAGTTTCTCGACACGATAGTGGACGTATGCAGTGTGATACTCTGTGAAGACTCGGAGAGGCCAGGAGAAAGTGAGAAATGAGGCAAACCAGAAGACATAGTGAGACAGATACCAGGGGTGGCGCTCTGGGTCAGACATCACTATGACATACTCCTTCAGGTCGATATTCTTCAGGTGCATGCCCTCCCTGGCTTCCATGTAGTCATCCAGGCCCTCATTATCAGTGAAGAACCTCGCTCGTTGTGTAAGGTAGGAATTCTCTGACTCTACATTGGCGAAACTGAAGCACTTGGTGAAGCGCATCTTAGTGAGTGCAGACTTCTCCAAGCCCAGCAGATGCTTGGAAACATCTTTCACACCACAATGACTGTAGTCAAATTCAGCTTCTGCCACATGAGTGTTGACACGTTCATGGTAAACCTGGGTACTTGTGTAAGCGTCTCCGTTGCGGTAGCGTGTGACTTGTCGTGTTCTGCGAACATAGTGATAGCTGATGGCCTTCCACCAGATGCAGGGTTTGGCTTGCTGCATTCTTTGGATGCGCTCGTAGATGCCCTCCACATCAACTTTGTGCTGCAGCTCATTCTTCACATGACAGTGCCAGCACTCTACCAGATAAACCAAGTAGAGCATCCCCAGTAGGGCCAGAGGGATGTAGATATAGCCGTCAGAGCAGGGGCTGTCATGGTACATCATGGATTTCCTGTCAAAGGTGAAGCGGGTCACCTTGGTGACATGACACCAAACCATAGCTCCCATGCAGCCATACATGAGAACAGACAGCAGCAGGCATTTCCAAAAACTCTCCCGGCACAGTGACTTGCTCAGAGACTGCTTCAGGGGTTTTTGCTGTGGAGTCCAAAAAAAACATTAGTCATAAAAAAAGTAATTGAATTCTAACTTATTTTAAGCATTATTCTGTGTGTTGCAGTATACGTCACTCTCCGTAAAACAGCTTACATATTGCCATAGAAACTGTATATTAAACTCTCATAACACAGAGGGCATATTATGAAAAATTCCCTTTGACAGTGTTTTCGAACATATATTTGGGTAACCTGAGTATTTACTGATCACACAGAATTTGATATAAATCCATCCAGTTCTTTGTTTGTGGTCTGCATCAGTCTTACCACACAAACAAAATTGCTCCATTTAAATTGTTTTCAACTTGTGACGTCACAAGTTGGATTGTGTAAAAAAAAAAAAAACCTTCCCCTCTCCTGTTTTCTCCACCCATTTGCCCCCACCTCCAGCCTAGAACAAAACTTGTGTGAACCATTGTTTATTTTAATTAAAATTAATTTTCACTATAGAGGAATGATGTCAACTGGAAAAACTCAGGAGAGGATCATTGTACTGTATTTAAAGAGACACACACCAAAACAGAGCATTCTGAGAGACCTTGTTTATACAGGGTCACAAACCTCCTCTGGTGCTTAGCACAGAAGTTTTATTTCACCCACAGGGGACTGTTTGAAAAGGTGGAAAAGGGGAATAATAAGTCCTCTTTAAAACTGCTGTTTACTTTCTTCTATATCTATGTTTCTTATAATGTACAAAAAATGCAGATAAATTCCTTGTGTGTATTCCTACCTATGAATAAATAAAACTGGTCTTTTGTGATTGTGAATAATCACAGCAGCTGCACCGACTTTAACAAGATTTGGACTCGAGTGTAATGAGCAGGTCAGGCAGCTATATCAGTAATAGCCTTACATTAGATACTCCCTTTGGTTCCCAGACTATCGATGTGCAAGCAGAGGATAGCAAGTTAGTTTTTTCAGCTCTGTGGAAAATGGCATTTTTTTGTAGTTGTCTGTTGGAGGGATATTTAAAACAGATCAAATCAGAGTTGCTGGGTGAAGCTGGTTAAAGATACTAATACTGCCAATCATGTGTCCAACAATTTCTAATCTGAAATTGTGAATGCAGGCTGCAAGATTGTTATTGTTATATCGATGTGAAGCTGGAACCAGGGAGTTCTTCAGTAAATCCCTGGAAAATAATATTACCTGCAGTGTGTCAGATTCTGCTCACTGTGCACATGGGTCAATAGGAGCCCTGCGCCAAGATCCAACAAACGCATCAGTACACAAAATGTATTCACTCCTGTGAAAGATGTTAGGGAACAGTACCTCCTCTCTGGTATCCTCCTCCAAAACGGTGGTCGTACTGCTTTCACTCGCTGTCGCAGCCGATGCTGGAGGGGACATGGTTGCCAGGGTAGCTATTGATGATAATGACAGGGCGTGGAGTGGGAAGAGGAAGATATTTCACTACCTTCCTCTGCAGGGTCCCTCAAGCAAGACGAGCAACTTGCCAGGCATGCATTACATCTGTTCTCGTTTAGAGTCCCTCCACCCTGAGATAAAACCGAGAAGAGTCGACGGAGGCATGTTGATCGCCGCAGCTCAAATTAAAGGGATGTTTCCGGTGGCTGAAAAAAAAATAAATACGGGTGGGTGTCTATTGGGAAGCCCGCATCCTACCGTGTGTTGTAGCAGTCAGTGCCGCAGTATGATGGTAGATTATTAGTTGGTAGCCTACTCATAACAAAAAGAGCATGCCCTGCCCCTCTGAGCGCGCTGTGTTTGGATGTGTGTGTGCGGGAGGAGACAGCACCGTGAACAGTGAGAGGTGAGCTGGTAGCCTATGAGCTCGCTTTCCACCGTGCTGACTGAGGCAGGTGCACGGTGAGATGGAGATGCATAAAATCTGTTAAAGGGAAAGTCCTCTCCAAAACTCACCAGTAAGGTGTTTAGTGTCAGTGAAAACCTTAATCCACAATAACAGACTGTTTTTTTGCCAAAATAACAACTCTAAGATTGTTTTTTTTCTCCCATGCTGCACATTTGACAAACCTTAAGATAACACTATGATATAGTCAGTGTTAGTCCTATAATTGTACACTTAGTTTACAAATGTTAGTCTAATTACTGCTTAATGAATACTTAAGTAATGTATGACTTTTCCAAATGCATAAAATATAATTGTTCCGTGTTGCTTACCATTAGCTAAGGATGATGTCACTGTGATTTAATTCAAAGAATTTAATTGAGCATAACACAAAGATACTTGATTTGTAGTTGCTTTACTCTCTTTTTAAGTTAAAAAAAACATATTTCAATGAATGCGTTTTTTATGTATGATCTTTTTTTGTTAAATTTGTTATTATTCAGGAATTTAAACTTTTTCTAAGTTTTTTTTTATTGTTTTCATTATTTGTGACAAAATGGTAAATAAATCTCAGTGAAAAATAATGACAATGAATGGAGGGGGAAAGACCTGCAAAATGTGTAACCAGATCAAAGAGAACCTGCAGATCCAGCAGTGTGATAAGGAAAGCTGGTTGCTATAAAGTGACCATGAAGTGGGAAAAAACTTGGGGTTGGAGGCCTTGCCTAAAGGACACATCCCCTCCGTTCCCCCATTTTCTCCACCCATGAACTTTAACCACAGCTTAGAGCAAAACATTTTGCTCAGGTCTGCCATTTTAATTCTCCCTACAGAGGGAGAGTTTTCCAGGTAGACATCACGTCTACCTGGAAAACTCAGGGGGGCTCATTGCATTTAAAGAGAGGCACACACCAAAACGGACCATTCTGTGAGTGCAGGTTTCAGTGTTTGTGAAACCTTTAAAGGTAATATAACTGTATAAATAAGCAGGGGGCAGTTGTTTCATTGAAATATCAAATATTCTTAAAGCAATGAGAGGAAGAGTTTTTAATCCTTATAATACAAAATAAAGTTCATTTACTGTTTATGAATGGAACAATGGAATATGAAACACACCACATCCACAACATCATTAAAAATACTGAAAAAAATATTCATGTTTTACAGAATTCACTTTAATGCAATGAACCACAGTCCATCAAATATCAAAATCATATGAAATTCAGGGCACATGTATACAATGTCTAAAAAAATGTAAGATCATAATCAATAACTTCTGTAAAGTCTTAGAAGGTCCAGTAAAGCAACTTTCGTAGTTTGTTTCTGTAATCCTTCAATAAAAGTGTGTGATAAAGAAATATTAAAATGAGGATTTTCTTTTAACCAGATATAATTGTTAGGCTATATAAATGAAATAAGGAGGTTTGGACCAAATACAACATCTTCAGTATAAGTGAAATTGCTTCTTCCAAACTGTTCATTCTTTTTCCCATGGTCTCCTTTTCTGATGCCGAAGGGAACCCTTCAAGGAAAAGAGAACAAACTTTTTTGAGTGACTGGAGAGGAGGAAATAAGAAGAACACTGACTATACTTTAAAGTTACAGGCTCAAGGTAAAATGTGAAATTTACACCATTAATTCAAAATCATGTGCAATACGTCACTTTACCTCCAACTCCTGCAGATAGGAGAATTTTTACCTTCAAACAGCTATGGTCTTATTTCAATAGTAGTTCGCATGTTTTAAGGTTTTTGAGGATAATTTTGGAAACACTTTAACTCTGAAGGTCACTTCATCCTTTTTTGCAGGAATTGCAGATGTGCCATTTTTTTCCCACTACAGAGGAGGGATGTTTACCATGAAAACTCAGGGGACGCTCATTGCATTTAAAGAGACACACACCAAAACGGAGCGTTCTGATAGAGCTGGTTTCTACAGGGTCACAAACCTCCTCGAGGGCTTGATTCGTGTTATATTTTGACCAAAGCACAGAGGTTTCATTCAGACCACAGGGCACTGTTTGAGAAGGTGGATCATTAAGACAGCATTATTGAATTTCCCTTGGGATCAATAAAGTATCTGTCTGTCTGTCTGTCTGTCTGTCTGTCTGTCTGTCTGTCTGTCTGTCTGTCTGTCTGTCTGTCTGTCTGTCTATCTATCTATCTATCTACTGTATCTATCATCTATCTTATGACAATTATGTATTTACTCCACTTCAAAGTCTGGTCATTTATTTTCCTGTATACAATGGAGATTTATTTAGCAAAGTTATAAGAGCTGTTTAATGCATGCTATCAAACGATCCTCAAGAAAATGTTTGCAGCTTGAAGCAGCTGACGGTTTCTTCCCACTTGGTCTACATTTTTGTATAAATCCAATTGTACTGAACTGGCAGCAGAGTTGGTTTATTTCTTGTATAGAAAGGTAGAAAAAGATGAAGACAAAAGGAGAATTGAAAAAACTAAAACTGCAACTTGATGTTGACATTCTGTACTTACGGAGTACATGTTGGAGAGGTTGTTGAAGAGAACTTGGCCTGCGCTCACTTTGTTCCTCACTCCTCGTATGGTCCCATTCTTGCTGCATATATTGATCCGCTTGTTGCTGAAGAGCATCTCTCTCTTGGCACTGGCGTAAAGAAGCAGGTCATCGGGTTCAGAGCCGTTCTCCTCCTGTGCAGATCCCACCACCACCAGACCATTCAGGTGGCTGTTGGCCTCACTGGTGGGTAGTGAGCTCCCCTGCTCTGTCTCTGGGCTGCTGGTATTGTCAGAGTCCACTGAGTCCGACACTGAGCTGCTCCAGAGTGATTCATCCTTGAACACCTCCGTTAGGACTCGGCCGCTGTTGGCAGATGCTACCCTGAACCGAACAGTTTTTCCAGCCTTTTCTTTCTCCTGTTTCACCTTTGGCCTCTCCATTGATACAAAAAATGTCTCACATGTTTGCCATTAAAATAGCCCAACAGGCTGTTTCAGTCTAAACCATAGTAGTGTGTAACCATCAATCAATAATATCCCCATTGACGGCTACAAAATGAGCTGAAAATACCCAGAGTACAAAAACTAGACACCAATATGGTGAATAATACATGAGCTTTTGCCATGGTAACAGCTAAAACAGGCAAACAGTAAAATGATATTACCATGTTAAATTATTGATCGAGGTTTAACAGCAGACAGACCTGTGCCTGGTCATTAAAAGAGTCAGAATGCTGCAAGCAATTACCAATAATGACTCAAAAGGAGTATACAGAAGACCTTTTGTTCACAACATTAACCCTTTCTCTCCTGACAAAAGGAAAAACAAGTTATCAAAAACTCCACAACCTGCTGTAAAAATCACATGTATGATTTATTGCTAAACTGACACCTTCTCATACAGCATAATGGGATAACTGAGAGAGAAAATAATATTAGAAGTTCATCATGTTAATGACTTTATATTTCGAAATATTTATTGAAGTAATATTAATTATAGGCAGCAATTCTGTTGTTTAATTCCTTTCAATGCAAATTAAAATAGAATAATACATTTATATCCTTCTTTTAATGTTATACTTGCTAATGTAAAGGTAATTATATTTACTTATACCACAAAAAATTGACTTTTATTGTACAAGTTTAACCATTTAAAGGGTTTCTCTCACTCAAGATCAATAATTGCAGGTTGTTGGAACATTTCTAGCATAACATATGCAGCTGCTAAGAATTGAAATATTTCATTTAAATAAACAATCTTTGAATTATCTATCTCTTCTGTTTTCACCACAAGACGTCTCTTTTAGATTGCGTTGAATTGAAATGGCCCTTCCACAATTCCTCTGTCTGAGCTCCAGCCGGAACAGCACGCCTGTAGTTCCACTCCGGACCTGTAGGCGGCGATACGTGTCCTATTGATTCACAACCAGCGCAGAAGAAGCTGGAGAAACACCACATGTGCAGCACAGCGTCAACATGGGTAAAAGAAGACAGAATAAGCAACTATTTACAAGTTTATCCAAGAAACAGAAAAAACATTTGAAGGAGTTTGGAGAGGAGCATCCTTTCCATGATGTGTAAGCTGCACAGCACAATCCGGCCTGTCATAAAGCATATTTAAGATACTTTATATATGTTTGTTAGCCAACTAGCTACGTTTCATTCAGAAAACTGAGCTAGTTGTCAGGTAAAGTGCCAACTATAGATACGTTTATTTGTAAGATGACGAAATTGTTTAAATGAACCCGATATATCGTGATCGTTAAATCATACCAGAGCCGCGTTTTTACTCTCGGATATAATCATTTTTCAAAATGTAGTTTGTCCATTAAAAGTGTATTTCACAACAACCCAAAAGTTCATTGCAGTAGCTTTAAGATACATTAAATGAATTAAGAAATCCCTTAAGGCGGCTTGTAGGAATTGATTTCTGGACCACATGCAGGACGAGGCACAAATAGAGAAATTAGACCTTTACTTTTGTTTATTTTTCTGTGTCCTTAAATATGCATGCTGTCCAAATTGCATAGCTAAGTACATGTTTGTTCTTGTGTTTTTCTCAGAGTCAGTGAGGGTCCTGAAAGAACTGAAATAATTAAACTGGTGAGTAGTACTACACAAAGACTGTGTGGATCATCCAGTCAATGTTTGACTCTGGACTGTTTTTCTATATTATGAATTAACTCTTCCATGTTGGGACAGCCTGCAAGTCCAGAACACTCTGACGTTGAGCCTGATGAGCTGGAGGAAGACGAGGAGGAAGAACCAGAGCAGAAAACCGCCTATCAGAAACTTCTCTCAACGCTGGTCAAATCCACCAGCAATGAGCAGAGTGACGAGGAGAGCAGTGACGATGAGGAAGAGGAAGGAGAAGAAGAGCTTCTGGAGGAAGGTGAGCTTTTTATGTCCAGCATATTGAGTAAAAGTTCAAATGAAGCCTTCACAGTTTGACTTAATGCTGCTTTCTATAGAAGGGGACAGTGATGAAGTTGGTGATGAGAGTGAGGATGGCGAAGAAGATGACGCCGGAGAGGAAGAACCAGAGGATGCAGGTACGGCTCTGACTGAAGTAGATGGAGAGGAGATGGTGGAGACAGAGGAGGCAGGAGGTGAAGAATTTGAAGACAAGGAGAATGAATCCCAGTTTTGTCTGGAGACCAACTTCATTGAAGAAGACGGAGGAGAAGAAGATACGAAAACAAATGCAGAGCAAGAAGACAATGAAGGTAACAAACGAGTAAAGAAGTATCTGGAAATATTTTAGAGATGCTCTATGTGTTACCTGGATTCTTTTTTCAAAGTAAGCAAGTATTTTGTTCAGCTCAGGAAATTCAGAAATAAAGATAGATTAAGGGGTGTTTGTTTTTCTGTACACAGATATGTTTTCACATCATTTGAAAACAGAACTAGATGAAGAGGACGTGAAGAGGATAACATCTGGCAGCAAGGAAAAGACTCATATCACGGTATGACTTTCACTTTTTGGAACAATCGACAAACTTTTATCATTAAGAAAGAGATGTGATCAGAGTTCATGTACGTCACTGTCTTTCCCCATATTTAGTGGCCAAAGTTGGGTTCATTACTCTGCACCAATCCGCTGGAGAAGTTTGGATCGATCGGTCACCAGAAAGACACAAATCTTCCCCTTTTCCACAAGCTTCTGGAGTCGAACTGGAAGAACTTGAACCAGAGCTCAGACCCCAAAGGAGAGGTCAGCTCCCTGCAGCTTGAGCTGTTGGCTCTCATGGGCTCCTACAAGGACCTCTACTACCCAGAGACCTGTCCTCTGAGCCAGGGCTCTCAGGTCCGCAATGCATACTGCCTCCACGTGCTTAACCATGTGCTGAAAGCCAACTCTCAGGTCCTGGCTCATAATGCACAGCAGAGAGAGCAGAAAACTCAGACTAAAGCTGGAGCTGAGCCTCAGGATGAACCCAGAGACCAAGGACTGACCAGGCCCAAGGTAAACTTACAGATGTTTATGGATTGGACCGAATATCGGATAAGGCGATGTGTCCTTGTACTGACTCGTGTGATAATTATCGAAGTGGTGGTGCTACCTATGAATACTTTGTTTGAGAGAAGAAAAAGCCCACTGTGAACATGTTTTCTTGCCAAACTTATTCCGCCTATAACGACTTCATGACTCCCAGTGGGGGCGCTTAGGACATGAATGAGGATAATGTGAATAGAAGTAAATTGAAGAACACATAGATTCATCCCAAAATTAACCTTCTGGGAATTTTAATTTATTGCGTTAATCAGATATCATGATATGCCATTACTTCCTTGTCTTTTAATATATGAGTGATTGCTGTGTCGTGTTATTTTCGTTATCGTCATTGTAGTTCCTGGAGTTATCCTGCAGGTTCCTACTTTCATATCATCATCATGAGCATTTTTCCCTCAAATACTTATTAATCCCACGAGGGGACGTTTGGTTTCACACTCTGTTTAACACACATAGGCCAAAATAAACACACATGCATAAACATGGACATGGATTAATGGAAAGGTGTCAGAGTGAGGGGGCTGCCCACATTGAGCGCTTCAGAGTAGTTTTTTGGGGGTTTGGTGCCTTGCTCAAAGGCAACTTGGCAGTTCTCAGGAAGTGGACTGGCACCTCTCCAGCTACCGGCCAATTTCCAGACTTGGTTCGTGCTGGGACTTTAACTGGCACGGCGAGCTACTGCCGCCCCATGAAATAGATACATACTAAGTCTCGTACAAGTTTTCTTTCAGTTGGCAGATGGAGGCCTCGAACTGACAGACTTCAATTTCTTATCAATATAAATGGACAGCAGTCTGCCAGTTCTCAGGCTTGATCTCAAAATCAACACTTCTTTACACTGGCCCTGTCTCTTAGAGGCGTAGCTGAGTGTGCATTTGTGTTCCAGCTGAGGATTGTGAAGTTTGAGATTTCAGTGAAACTGTTTTATCATTAGAATGTCTAAAAAATCTCGGATGGTGAGTGTAATAAACCACATTTCACTTTCAGCATATAATCATCAAGCTGTATATGTCTGAATAATCTGAAAGTCATTCTTGTGGAGTTGAAGCACCATCTTTTCACTAAGGCAGCCAGTATCCTAATCCTCCAAGAGTTTTTATTCAGCTCACCAATAAAACCACATATTCATGTCTTAACTGCCCAGCATCTCTCTCGTTGGCCTTCATTGCCTTTTTAGGTCTTGATTCTGATTCCGTTCCGAGGTGGAGCTCTGAGAGTTGTCCAGACACTCATCAGCCTGCTGGAGACGAAAAGTAAAAAAATCGTGGTTAACAACAAGAAGAGGTTCAAAGAAGAGTTTGGAGAAGAGGAAGACGATAAGCCGTCCAATTTGCAGAGACCAGACGATTACCGCGCCATTTTCTCCGGCAACGTGGACGACCACTTCAGGATAGGTACATCTGAAATATATATATATATAAAAACTATTTACGATTCAATTTTTCTTTCTGAGGCCTTGACTTGTTTTGTTTCCACAACAGGTGTCTCCATTGTGAGGAGCAGCATACGTCTCTACTCCCCATTTTATTCATCAGACATCATCATCGCGTCTCCTCTGGGCCTCCGCACAGTGCTCGGAGCAGAAGGAGAAAGTAAGAGAGATTTTGATTTTCTCTCCTCCATCGAGCTGCTGGTGGTGGACCAGGCGGATGTCTTCCTCATGCAGAACTGGGAACATGTCTTGGTAAGAAGAACGCACAACATAAAAAGCGTGTGGTAGCGTTTCCTCAGCGGCGTTACTGCTGGGAGAGGATGTGGCGCCATCTGCTGTTGAAGGAATGTGGGACGCTTTGATGTCAATTCATATTTGGTCCGGGTAAATGTTACCTGAAAATGTGGTTATGCTAAGGGTTTATAGAGCCAGTTTTAAAGTTCTGAATTGAAACCTCCACTCTGATGCTAAAGGGTCTGCTATAAGGCCAGCGTTTCTTTGTTCATAGACCTTTTTAAAACATGGCAGTGCACCATGGTGAACTTGATGTGCTCCAATGCTGCAGACCAAAAGGTTCTCTGAGGAGATTTAATTTCAAACGCGTTTGTTGCTCCTTCTTTAAAAACTTCAGCACATGTAGAGTTCCAAGTCATGAAACATTGATCAGTAGAGGTTCATTGAAGAAGAAGTTAAAATCTCACCTCCAGTTCCCACAGAAAAATGTATATCTGAGGTCACCTGACATCCTTCCTAAGGGTTAGGGTTGGTGCATTGCTCCCTCTGCCACACATGGTAATCGGACTTGAGATGTTTCATCGTATTTTCATGAAGAGAAACCGTTTTTTAGCTTTAAAGTTGACGTTACCACCTCTACAGCACGTGATCAAGCACATGAACCTGCAGCCGCTGGACTCCCATGGAGTGGACTTCTCCAGAGTGAGGATGTGGAACCTGAACAACTGGGCCAGACACTATCGGCAGACTCTGGTGTTCAGCTCCATCCAGGACCCCCAGATCAACAACATCCTCACAAAGCAGTGTGCCAACTACAGAGGACAGGTGCTTAACTGTTTACATTTGAACATTTGAACTGTGTCACTTCAAAGAGAAATGATCCCATGGCCTGAGGTCATCTCATAGTGTTGCGGTATCAGTCTGTTTACTGAATTCAGCATTATTCTCAAAGCCCTGCTAGCTACTCTGTCCTTCTGACTTTTTAAGTGCAAGTGTGTACATTTTCTTTGTATTTTTTTAATTTACATTGTTTTTTAAAAATTGAATTCACGTTTTGGTTTCCCCCTAGATTGCCACGAAGAACATGCCAAAAACCGGCTCGATCAGCCTGGTGCTGGTTCAGCTGCCTCATGTGTTTCAGATGTTCCCCTCTGACAGCTTCATGGACCACGATGCTCGGTAAGGGTTGTCTTTTCTTTTGTTACTTGGAATGCGTTGCCATAGATTCAGTAAATCATGAGTATTACATTTTCTTGGGTAATAAAGAGCATGAGCAGAAGCACAGGTACATGACATAAATAATCGCTAATAATAACAATCTAATGGAGAAATCCAAAGTGTTGTGACTGTATCTGGCCCAAACAATACAAAACAAGCTACAAAATCAATAATGTTGCAATCAAGTTCTCTGTGTGGTTCTTTATTATGCAGACTCTGAGACCAGTCTTCAAGCCATGCATGTGTCGTATTATGAATTCATGACAATTGACAAGAAGTAAGCGTGCACATGCCCGGTTGAGCCTGAAACATTATGAGTGCAGGTCACGTGGGGAATAAGGAGGGGGCATATCAGTACAGAGCAACTGGGCCTTCTGTGACTGTGTCCTTATACAATATATAATATTCTGATCTGGGATGACATTCAGCCTCCTTCGACTCCCCTTAAAAACTTTTATTTTGGGTGTCAACTAAAGTTGTCATCATTATTGACACTTTAAAATACTGCACAGTGTGCGTTCATTTAATAATTGATAGTCACAAAAGTACTGCACTGTTTAAATCTGCACAAAAGCACTGGCACCTTTTTTGGCGTTTATGCAAATTACAGTGTTTTACCTAAAGTTTTGTCTTTTTTTATTTATTTTTATTATTATTTTTACATTTTATTGAGATTTTTAACACAACACAAAACTCCCCTCCCCAACAACTAGACAGTATAGCAAAACAGAAAGAAATAGCATGCAAATCTGTGACCTTGTAATGCTAAACGTTTGGTCATTTATAAAAAAGAAAAGACCAAATATTAGCTGTGCAAGGAATTCTATTTAGTCACTTTAAAATCTGATACTTTGTCAAGCTGAGCACATTCTTTGCCTGTATATATCTTCATATCTTTCAAGGCAATGCTTCAGATATGATGCATCATTTTTAATTCTCTGGAAGAAGGTCACATCTGTACCTCTTAATGTTGTTGGTTGTTTTTTCCCAGTGAGACTATTTTTGTTGTTGTTGTTGTAAATAGCACATGGGTTTCATATCCTCCTCTGTTTCATTTATTGAACTTTTGTCTAGATTTTAAGAAACGGGTCACAATGTATTGTGCAGCTCAAGAGATCTTGACAAACATGGTTGGTTGTTGAACCATTTTTCTTGTCTGTCTCCCTGCACCTGTAGGTTTCAGTTCTTTTTAGATACAGTGCTGCCTCAGTACAGGGACTCAGTAATGTCCCACACTCTCATCTACATCCCGTCTTACTTCGACTACGTCCGTTTACGCAACTACATGAAGAAGGAGGAGATCAACTTTACCAGCATCTGCGAGTATTCCAGCAAGTCAGAGGTATCCCGAGCGAGACACTTCTTCCAGAAAGGAGACAAACAGTTCCTGCTCTTCACTGAACGCTTCCACTTCTACAAGAGGTCAGTTCTTTAAAAAAAAAAAAAAAAAAAAGCATTACGCTTAATTTAAAAAAAAGTTCCGGAAAACAGGCAATTTTATTAGATGTGCTTCTTTGAAGCCCAAAATGTTTATTTTGAAGCACTTTGTAACTCCTGCCAACTGAATTGTACCGGAGTAAAATCCTTTATAGTCCATCCATCATTTACACTTCAAAATGTGTGAAACATAAGACCACGTTTTTTTCTGTTTGTAACTCCTTTGATTATGAGCCGTGCATAAATCCTGATCTCTTACTGCTCTGTATAGGTATGCCATTAAAGGGATCCAGAACCTGATATTTTATGGATTGCCCTCCTACCCCCACTTCTACAGCGAGGTGTGCAACATGCTTGCAACAGGTGAACAGGGGGAGAGCGCCAGCTGGACCTGCACCGCACTCTACTCCCGCTACGATGCCCAAAAGTTAGCCGCCATCACCGGAGCTCAGAGAGCCGGACAGATGCTGCACTCTAACAAGCCTGTTCACCTCTTTATTACAGGGGGCGAGGAAAAAGCCTCCTGATGAACATTTCTCAAAATGAAAGAGTCCCAGTGCGAGACTTTTCTATCGGATTGAGTGTCAGGAACGACGATGAATATAGTTGTTATATTTAATATCCCTGCTATGATACTGACTTCACATCTTTGAGTGCATACTTGTTATACATTCGAACTGTATGCATCTTGAAAAAGAAGCTCTCTGTCATATTAAGACAGTCGTTCTCACATACACGAGGACAGAGACGTGCTTGATTGGCTGTAAATGGAGACCAGAAACTTCAAGCCACAAAGTGCGATCATAAAAAAACATTGTTTTGATAAGTTGTGCTTGATAACTAATGAGATGTTGTCTTATCTCTGCTTTCTATTTCATTTACCGTACATTATCCCTGTTGTTGGATATGATTCATAGTTGTATCTATGCTTTTTTGAAAAGTGCAAAAAAGTTCCTCAAGATCTAAAATAATGTTGAATTTATTTATTTTTATTTTTGTATCTTGGCCAAACAAATGAGATTTTAAAATGTAGGATGATGGGTTTTTTTCTATTGCTTGAGCAATTTCAAACCAATCTAATACAAAGAATTTTACCTGATGATCTTTACTTTAGATGAACTTGTTATGGAAAGATAACACAAACGCACACAGAAAAAAAACGTGTATATATAAATGTGCTTCATGAAAGTTAAGTCAAATGTATTTCTACGGCACCTTTCAGCTACAAGGAAATTCAAAGCGCATCACAAATCAAACGCATCAAGACAAAGGAAGAGAAACTTTGCAGATGGCAGCCTCTGCCATCAGTGTGTGAATGCAGTGTAAAAGCGCTTTGAGTGCGCGGAAGACTAGAATAGCACTATACAAGCTCAAAACAATTTACTATAATACAGTTGAAAAGCACTATACAGCCGTCCAAAACAGCAGTAATGCTGAAGACAAACTACTGGTATCCTCACTCAAAGGAGAACAACACTGAATGGCCACCAGATTGTATTGTTATAGGACCACCTTTATGCAGTCTCTGCTGTACCTAAGAGCTTTTTGTACCATCAGAGTACTGTCAATGGAACTATACACGGAGAAGTATTTAAAATGCCATTCAGGTGGACACAAAGTCCATCAATGATGCAGTTCATCTTATGGCATAGTAGCAATGAAGTCTCCATGAATACCACACATTGTCACATACAGACTTACAACACAGAATAACAAAGATGCTAAAGCAGGAGAGGAGAGTGAGAGGATCTGTGAGGTCCAGCTTACTCAGGTGGACTGCACCTCTGAACTTCTTTTAAAGTAACAGAGCCAGTGTGATACGGCTAACCCTTATGGTTTCCCAATCCTTCTAAAAAGATAAGGGACATGGTAAAACGGGCTTATAAAAACTGTCTTATGTGAGCCAACCACATAATTATTAACTCCTTGGGTTGCTACAGAGTGACTTTGGCCGCAGAATTGTATTGTTTTCTCTGCTGGAAAAGGTGTTTGACAGCAAACACTCTGTATCTGCTGTGATTATGGAGGACGAGAAGCAGAAGCTCAGCCTGAAGAGGGAAGTGGGGCTCATGGGAGCGGTTTCCCTCATTGCAGGAACGATGATTGGATCTGGGATCTTCATGACCCCGCAGACTGTGCTGTACACCATCGGCAGCCCCGGAGCCAGCCTTGTGGTTTGGGCAGCCTGTGGTTTACTGGTGATAATGATTTCCTTCTGCTACGCTGAGCTGGGCACGGCCATTAGAGAGTCTGGGGGGGAGTATATCTACATCCTCAGGACTTCTGGTCCAGTCATCGCCTTTATGTTGATCTTCAGCTCCGTCCTATTTGTGAGACCTGCCGGTGTTGCTAGCGTGGCACTGGGTTTTGCTCAGTATGTCGTGGCCCCTTTCTATCCAGACTGCCCACCTCCAGTACTCATTGTAAAGTGTGTGGCTGCTGCTGCAATTTTGGTGCTAGCCATGGTCAACTGTCTCAATGTACGCCTTTCCATGTCACTCCAAGTGTTTTTTCTGGTGGCCAAGGTTCTGTCCCTGGCTGTCATCATAGTGGGAGGTGTGGTGATGCTTATCAGAGGTCACACTGGCACCTTCGAAGACTCGTTTGAAAACACCAATGTTGGCATCAATCCAATTGGTATTGCTTTCTACCAGGGACTCTGGTCCTATGATGGCTGGAACAACCTCAATTATGTCACAGAAGAGCTGAAACGTCCAGAGGTAGGTAAAAGGGCATGTGGGGATTCAGTCGAAAGTGTTATTGCACCAAAAGAGTTATTGAGTAACCAAGAAGACATATAAGTAACGCTGGCCATGACATTGTCCACTGGGCCACCATACTAAAACAATAAAGTAATACATTTTCAGAGTTCAAAGGCAGGGATGTTGAGCGGAAAGGATTCATGTTTATAGCAATCAGATAACAATTCAAATCATCACAACACTCAAACAGGAAAGATAATTTGATTACTGTTCAAACTTTTAAAACTACTATCAACATGTTATAAAGCAGGCTATTGGTCATACAATGGCAAACAGTAAGGGGGAGACTCCCCTCTCTCCTCCCAATAATTCACTGTTACTTGCTAATGTCCAGTTAAGCATTAAGATGGACCAAAAATATTTTTAAAAGGGTGAAAGGTATATATTTTGTTTTGAAGTGATCAACCAATGTTTAAGATTAGCTTTGTTATGGAGAAATGCAAAGAAAAATAAAAATGTATAATCAGAAAAAAAATCAAAAGAAGCATTCAGCATTGACAACCAAACTTGTGAAACGATGGAAACAAAAAATGATGTTAAGATGGTTTCATCATACCAGATGTCCCATTCTCAATACATCATTTATCGCCAATTGGCTGCTTCTCTACACAGGATTGATCAAATCATGGTTTATCCTCTACTTTAACATTACTAGTCCTTTGAATGGATTTCAAACATTTGAAGGATCATTTGGAAGTATCAACTCACTCATAGCTTCTTGTGTCTGCAACTAAAAAATCCCATTTTGTTCAATGTCCTTAAGAGGAAGTGTACAAAAAATAGGTATCAGGGCTGAGTGGTACATTTTACTGCCACTGTAAACCGAACATGGTGGTTACAAAGCCGTTGTCAAGGCACCTACTATTGATGCAACAATAACAACAAACCAGATCAATGAACCTTATTTTTTCTCAGAGGTTCAACTAAGATCTGTCCTTAAATGGTTAACTAGGTGCAAGGTTTACTGGTTTCAGGCCAAACAATGTTGTGTCGGACACGTTGTCTTTGCTGGGGTTAATAATAAAAGAAGAACGATTATGGGGTCACGCGATCATTAGGTGATAAGATCATAACTCACTTTAAGCAAACCCAAGAAAGTCTTTGCAAAGGTACAACTTGTTCATGAAATGTTTTTATTCTTCTGTTCTGTTCTGCCTGAGGAAATTTATAACAGGGTGCTAGAAAAGAAAACTCCCATCAGTGATTCATTTATTGGGGGTGGACATGAGCCGATCCTAGCTGACAATGGGTGAGAGGCAAGGCGTGTGCTGGACAGGTTACCACTTTGGAGTACTGACACATAGAGGACAGACAGCTATTTACACAAAGGAGCAATTTTAAGTGACCAGTTTAATTAGATAGAAGCTCTCAGTGCAAAGGGTCTCTGGGTTTCTTGGGTTCTCTTGAGGTCCTAGAGAGAACACAAACATGCATGGAGAACTAAAGCAATTTGAACTGGGAACCAACTTGCTGGGAGACGAGTTCTAACCATCCCACCCAAACGCTGCCACAATTGCTGCCTCTTCGTGGTAATTCACCAATGGACCAGAACTTTCTTTTCGCAAGTACACTTACAAAGGATATTGGATCTATTCAGGTGATATGTCTTTTCCCTGTGGATACATCAAAGACTAGCAGTAGGATCCAAAAAATAATATATAAGAGTTTTACTGTCAGCCACAGAAAGCAACAATGAACATTTAGAATCTGTTCTTCACTGTTTTGTCGACAAACTCAGTAAATTGATTTCCAATCATGGATATATACTTGCCACTGATTTGGAAACAAACTCATCTCTACAAATATTTTCTTTTGACATTTCTCATCATGATGAGCAATGTTAACAAGCACCCATTGACACACCTTGGTTTTGCAGCTGTTGAAGGGAGATTTAGCTTCCTATTGACGACATGGCTCTAACATTACCCAACAGTTAATTGTTAATCTATAGTGAGCTCTGTGCATCTCCAGTTACCTTTGCAAATTCCTTCAAAGAAGCAGATAGCCTCAGACGATGGAGAGTGACAAACAAGGACTCAACTTGAAGAGAGAAGTGGGGATCGTTGGAGCTGTCTCATTCATCGCCGGAACCATGATGGGATCCGGGATCTTCATCTCCCCCCAGTATGTTCTAATGACTATAGGCAGTCCTGGAGCCAGCCTTATTATATGGGCCTGCTGTGGGATGATTGCCATGTTTGGAGGGCTCTGCTATGCTGAACTGGGAACAGTAATACCAGAGTCTGGAGCAGAGTTCATCTACATCCTGCGGACATCTGGGAGATTGATGGCCTTCACTTTTGTCTTCAGCTTTGTCGTTGTCATGAGACCTGCCAGTGCCACAGGAATTGCTCTGAGCTTTGCAGAATATGTGGTGGCCCCCTTTTACAATGGCTGTGCTCCTCCAACACTGGTGTTGAAGTGCGTTGCTGCAGGGAGTATCCTGGTGCTGGCCATAGTTAACTGTCTCAGTGTCCGCTTGGCCACCATCATCCAGGTGGTTTCTATGGCTGTCAAAGTGCTGACAATGGCGGTGATCATACTGGGAGGTATTGTGATGCTTATTCAGGGACACAATGAAAATTTTGATAACTCTTTCGAGGGAACAAATGCTGGTGTCAGCTCAATTGGAATTGCTTTCTATCAGGGCTTGTGGTCCTATGACGGCTGGAACACTTTGAATTATTTAACCGAAGAGCTGAAACATCCAGAAGTAAGAATTTCCCTGTTTACTTTCGATGAATGATCAAAATACAGTGATTGCTGTTTGATTGACATATATCTATATCTACAGTATCTGTAAAGACTGTGGTGTCTCAGATAATGCATATTGACTACATTTGGCAAACAATCAGGAACTGAACAAAACAAATAATCAAGATTCTATAATGTTACATCTAAAAGCAATGGAAGTATGGAACAATAGAGAAACTGCTGTCCATAAAAGAGAGCTCATGTTCAGAAAAAGTAGGGATATACAGATCACAAGTAAATATATGTTAATATGTAACGTCTTTTGTAAAGTCCTCCGTTTGCGAGATGAATAAAGGATCATCTTATCTTGTCTTTTATGGGGCAGCTTTAGTGCCTCTTGGCCAGTAACTTTTCAAAAAATATTTTATTACAGTATCTAGATTTGTATCATCTTCCTTATCTTTTCTATTCCTGGGTGCTTCCACTGTCAGGGTAAAAAACAACAGTACCTTCACATTACGCTGGTTGATCAACATTGCCATGGCAGACAAAGAACCTGAAGCCCTGAAAATCAAACGGGAAATAGGGTTGATTGGCGGTGTATCGCTTGTTTCAGGAACTATGATTGGATCTGGAATATTCATGTCACCACAGTTTGTACTGGGCTATGTGGGAAGCCCTGGTGCGAGTCTGGTGATCTGGGCTCTTGCAGGAGTTGTAGTAATGACTGCAGCCCTGTGTTACACTGAGCTTGGGACAATCATTTCTGAATCTGGTGGGGACTTTATCTACATACTGAGGATCTATGGTCCATGTCCTGCTTTCTTTGCTGCAATCACTTTCATCCTGGTTGTGAGACCGTTCAGCATTGCCGCTATTGCAATAAGCATTGCAGAGTATGTCACTGCACCTTTTTATACAGATTGCCTTCCTCCTCAGATGGTTGTAAAGAGTGCTGCAGCTGTGGCTATTCTGGTTGTTGCCTTTGTAAACATCTTAAATGTTCGTCTCGCCATCAGAATCCAAGTGGTCTTCTTGGTGGCCAAGGTGCTAGCGTTGACATTTATTGTAATTGGAGGCATAGTGAAGACCATACAGAACAATGATGTCATTGTGGAAAATTTAAAAGTTGAAAATGCATTTAAAGGCACTCAGTACTCTTTGAGCACTTTAGGAATGGCTTTTTATCAAGGACTATGGTCTTATGCTGGCTGGTACAACCTGAACTATGTCACTGAGGAGCTCAAAAGACCAGAGGTGAGACTGTGAGAAGCTGGATTTTTCACATTTGTCTACAAAAGATTTTTATGCCAGAAAAATGTATTTCCTCTCATGGCCTGACATGTTAATCTCCAACCGGGAGGATTAAAGCTATTGTGATTTCTTTGCTAAATGTTGGGTTTTTAATGTAAATAATCTATCACTATATTGACTGTATATGAGTTTTGAACTGAAGATGAAATGTTGAAGTGATTCTTGAACTGAGGAGTGCAAAGTAACATACACAAAGAAGATCCAAAGAAGATAAAATTGTAATTGCTGCAAGTGAGCGCTTATCTATCTGACAAAGGTGTTCCACCGCCAATGTTGTTATCATGTTTGTAGCTATAGTAGATCATAAAATTATATCAACAAGCAGCAGTTGAAAGATCACAAAAACATATATCAACAATTATAAAAAGGTTTTAACACAAAACTTCTTTGCAATGCTATGCAAGCGGAATCTTCCAGGTACTTTAGTAAAGGGGATTACATTCAAACGTTGACTGTGATTTGTAACGGGTAGTATGAGCTACTTGCTAGAAGTTGAAGAAATAATAAACTACACAAAATTTAATTTTAGACATCTTTCCAATGCTAATGTAAATACACAAATACTTTGCTTTACAATGTTGTGGTATAATTACCACCTTGTTGTGGGACTTAGACAATTCATAATAAATGTGACATAAAGTTTTCCATGATTTTTGACAGTGGTTAAACATTTTTCAAGATAGCACATACTATTTACCGCAAGTCAGAAGTGACCCTATCTTCAGATAAATGTTTTTAACATTGATGGGGGATCTAAAACATTTGTATGCAGAATATCACTGCTATAATCTATTTATGTTTTATGATTATCTATCATGTTTGTGACTGTTATAAACATACAGTACAGATATAATATACAATCACATATAATAAACAAAAACACATTTTAAGGAGAGTGTTGTGATATGAAAAACCAGGACCATTCAAATAAATTGATTATTTACTTCAAAGATCTTTAATATGTTAGACAAATTTAGAAGATGGTTGGACATTGAATTAATCATTGTCATGCTCAAGTAAGGATTGTGTTATTCAGTCCAACTTTTCTTTATTTTACTGTCCTGTAGCTGGCCTGACTCCTGTCTCAATCCGTTACACAAGGGTGACTCTATCAAATATCCATGATGCAAGTGAGTAGATACTGGTGAGAATATATAAATGATCTGCCTTTTTTGTTCCAGGTTAATCTTCCCCGGGCAGTTGTGATAGCCATTTCCTTGGTGACTGGTTTGTATCTGATGGTGAATGTGAGCTACCTGACAGTAATGACGCCTAAAGAGCTCATGTCTTCCACTGCAGTAGCAGTGACCTGGGGGTAAGACTACACCTGATGTTAACATCACAGGTTCGGGCAGAAAGATCCAAGCCTTGGTACACGGGTAGTGTGGGCGTGTGGTTTAAAAGCAGCAGCAAACCTAAATCCAAGTAGCCTTCTTACTAATTAAGCAGGATCTTATGTATATAACACAAAGAATCAAACACATTAGATTATCCAATTTGACAATGGACATTTGCTTCTGCAGTAATATGTAAAGGGTAATGCGACATCTTCAAGTACTGCATTTTTAAGATTTGAGAACAAATAGAGTCATCATTACTAACCATGTGAGCTATACTCTCACCCTTAGGAGTAATATGAACTGCAAAGCATTTTGTAACTTACTATTTAGTGGTCAAATAAAGTGAATAATGATGAGACGACAGAGATTCTGCTTATTATTTAGATTCTAAATCCAACAGATCCAACAACAAAGCTTCATCATGCTGTCTTTGACGTGCACCCTCGCTGTGTCCTATAGCCAGCCAAATGCCCATCAAAGGGTGACATAGCATGCCCACAATCCGAAGAAATATTCTAAGAAAAATGATTTTTAGTGAATCTGTCAATACAATAAAGTTGTAGTATTATGAGAACAAAGGTGGAAGAGAATCAAATCATCTGGTGCCTTCGGGTGCCTGCACTAACATGAAGTTATACTCCTGATATCATGACTTTCTTCTTAAAGTCTCAGATGTGTCCAAAACAAGCCATTAGGATTTTGACTGATATTTATTTCTTTGCTTAATGAGATGCTTAACATTCGACATCACATACAGTATTTGTATTTATCATAATTGGCTGAATTTAAACTATGCATTAAAAGACTCCTTCAAAGGGTTTGCATTAACTGTCCTTGTTGTCCACTGAAACAGAAGTGTTATTCAGTCCAACTTTTCATTATTTCAGATATATCACCCTTTTTTATTTTAAAATGACCAACCAAATAACATGACCTTGGACAGTTGATCTGGGTCTGTTATTAGTTGAGCTGCTAGCAGCAATGGCGAAAATATTAAGCTGATTAACTCCATACTCCCACTTATTTTTTCTTAATTTTTAAATTTCTAGTCTGACATTTTTTGCGACAATCAGACTTTACAAAACTCTGTCAGCAGCCAACAACAATTTGAACATCTTTTTTATATAGATAGTCAAAATGCCAAACACTTGTTAACAGACGGAGAGAGTAGGGATAATTGATTTGTTCATTTGGTAAAGTTACCCTTAAATCACATCAATAACTGAAGTACAGTAAGGGTAATTCAAAAGGCTGTACCATGCAGGTAGTAGGAGATTAAATACTTATTTTGGACTGTGAAAAGACAGTAAAACACCTTTTCAATAGGAAAGGACAAACTAATTAGACAGCCATGTGGAAGTTGATTTTGAAAAACATTGAAAATGACAATGTGGGAGTATTTGTGAGCACACCAACATTTTTCCACAGAAATAAGGTGTTAGGAAGATGGGGCTGGATTATGTCATTGGCTGCAGCACTTTCTGCTTTCGGTTCCTTGAATGGTACGTTCTTCAGCGGTGGCCGTGTGTGCTTCGTTGCTGCCAGGGAAGGACATATGGTGAGAATCTCCTTATGATTACATTGTTTCTTCAAAGACTAGCTGGTGGTCCAAAGAAAAGGCAGGTGTTCATATTAACAGATGAAGGGTCAGCCTTGAAAAGCTTGTTGGAGGAAAACACAGGGGGTATACTGTCAGTTATACAAACAATATGCATACAAACCAAATTAATGTCTTTAAACAGCAGCAGCTACATTTTGATACGATTTGATATAACTTTGGTTAGACATTGAGGGATTCTGTTAATTGAAACTTAGCAGCAACCTCTGGTGCTGAAAAAAAAGACAATGTTTAACTATACTTGGTTTTTTTTGCAGCCAGATATTCTAGCTATGGCTCATGTCCACAGACTGACTCCATCTCCAGCTCTGATCTTCACAACCATCATATCTCTCATTGTGCTGATCCCTGGAGACTTTCAAAGTATTGTCAACTTCTTCAGGTGAAAGCTGAAAGTCTGCTTTATTTGAATTTATTTATGTAATTATTTTGAATGTATTAGTTGTAAAGAAGAATGAACAATCTGTTTATATTTGCCTGACATTTCAGTTTCACTGCTTGGTTTTTCTACGGCATCACCCTGTCGGGACTTATCTATCTCAAGATTAAGAAGCCAGAGCTCCCGAGGCCATATAAGGTCGGTCACACACACATACACTCTCATAACACTATCATCAAACATTTGTCTTTTTTACTCACTCTGTGTGTGTGTGTGTGTGTGTGTGTGTGTGTGTGTGTGTGTGTGTGTGTGTGTGTGTGTGTGTGTGTGTGTGTGTGTGTGTGTGTGTGTGTGTGTGTGTGTGTGTGTGTGTGTGTGTGTGTGTCTTCTTCTCTCCTCTCCATAGGTGCCACTTATACTCCCCATACTGGTCCTCATTGCAGCAATATTCCTCGTGCTGGCCCCTATCATAGACGACCCTCAGATTGAATACCTCTATGTAGCTTTGTTTATCTTAAGTGGTGCTATATTATATGTACCACTCATCCATTACAAGCTCTGCCCAGGACTGCTTACAAAGTTAACTGTGTTCCTGCAGCTGTTTTTAGAGGTCGCCCCAGCAGAGAAAAACCTTTGATTTAGGTAGAAATATAAAAAAAACCTTTCAGTTGTATTACTTTTCAATTGCACCTCGGTTTAGTTCACTCCCATTTCTTCTATTACAGGGTACACAGTTATGACAGTGGCAGAGGGGTGCAGGTAACCATGATCTGCCTGTGAAGTGCTTCAATAAGCATTGATAAGTTTGGTTGTACATAAGGCTTTTTGCAGGGATCACATGTGAAAGGAAATGACATTTTCATCTGTGAAATCAAAAAATGTTGCAGTACATTCAAGATTTAAGATCAAATGAAAATGATATACTTGGTGAACACCTTTGAATGTTGCTCCTTGAATAGAAAGACATTCTGATTTTAGGGGAACAAGAACAAGAAGAATGACAGGACTTTCTGTCTCTACATAAGATATTGTATATAGTGGAGAAAACAAACAACAAACTCACTGACATCACAATGAGTAAAGCACTCCATGTTACACTGTAGTAACTCTTCAGGCCTTCTTCTCATATCTGAAGCCGAGGGGATCTGTCCTCATAACTTTGTGAAAAGAAGCTTTGAAATACCAGCTGTTTCAAATAAAAAGGTTCAAGTTTCAGTTCAAGAAAATAATGAAAAATAATGAAATATATTGCTTCAATAACTGTGCTTCAAGAGACTGTATCAAAGGAAATACAGAGTGTTTGCATGTTGGATTAAATTGGGATATGTTTGATTTGTTATTGATTAACAGTTCCCTCTGTGCCAAAATCACAACATGATGTGCCCGTCTCTACTTTGTGTTTAAAACAGATTTACAAACGTGAACATGCCAACACATTAAACAAAGATTGTGATTTTATGGAGAAAAAAACGTGATATTGGTGCACTTTTGATTTACTTCACCACCTTAAGTGTGTATGGTCCATAGACTGTCTAAAGCATGGCTGGAATACAAACTCAAGCCAAAAGATTTAGAGTTCGCCCTTGAAAGTGGCTGCAGGATACCTCATAAACCCGAGCTCCTCAATGATACCTGACACAATACCTGGAAACAAACTGAACATGGTTTCTGTCATCATAGTTCATTCTTATTATGCAGAATTATTTTCAAGCATTCACTTTAATCAAGAGTTTTGTGTAAGTCAGTGGTTCCCAAACAGGTAGGACATCTCAACTGTGATGACCCTCCTTTGTTTTTAAACCGTTTAATTTTTTGATTCTTAAATTTAAAAAAATGATTAAAACAGAAAATGTGGATTTAAAAAAAAGTTTATTAAATAATTATCCAAAAGGATAAAACAACACATGGCCAATTCATAGTGCAACTTTCACATGACAAATGATAGTTCAACACAAGAAAGGGAAAGGGCAGGGAAGAGAGAAGTCAGTGTTAGTGTGTGTGTGATGTACTGTGCATGTACAATATAGGACAATGTATCTGTCATCACTCTTCTCTGTCTGTTGTCACTCAGATGTTTACTGCTTCAATAGTCTGTTTTCTAACAGAAGTGGATTTGCTTTATTTTACTACATGATGATACATTTACAGAAAGGAAAAGCCTCAGAGCTGTTTAGACCAATAACATAACATTGTGTTGAATTGCTCTAGACAAAAGGTTCCCTGGTAACAGGAAGTCTGAACAGAGGGAGTTTTCTGTGTGTAATGTGGTTTGTGTTCAAGGGTCCTTTTGTCAAACTCAGTCGGCTTCAGTTTTCTTTTCTGTGCCGTTAGAAGCCTTTGACTGATTTTCGGATGAGTCCTCCCCGCTCTGTTCCCCCTCCCCGCTCCCTGCACCCTGTGACGACTGGTGGTACAGCATGTGAAGTCGTTTTGCATTAATGTCTGCATCCTCTGCCCCCTCGCAGCACTTTATCCATGACTGTGGAATAGCCTCGATGCCATAGTGGGCCCCAGCGATGGCCCCTGCCATACATGCTATGGTGTCTGTGTCCCCTCCCAGGGCCAGGCTGTACGCTATCGTCCTCTCAACACCGCCGTAGTTCTCTGGAAGGCATTCCCTCGGCTCCAGGCAGTGGAGGACGCAGAAGATGGCAGTCGGAACTGAGTGGAGAGCTGCTATGCCGTTACCTGGAAAACAAAAAGTCAGACACTTTTGAGTGATTGGAGAAGAAGTCAGAAAACCCAAACAGGGCAGTAAAATGACGGATGGAAGGGGGGAAAAAAGTCTGAATAACCAGATACTGACCGAGCTCATTAATGACCTCCTCGATGCTGACCTTGCTCTTTGCCATCAGGTCTCTCACCCTGTGGAGGCGCTCGCAGAATGGCTTCTCTGCTTCTTTAAGGCTGTACAAAAAACACTTAAAGTGAGGTTGACGTTCAGAATAACAATGCAAGCACAGCCTAAAACAGACATATTTCATTATCTCTGTCAAAAGCTATGGATACGTTTTTAAGTGTTTCCTGAAAATGTTTTTTTAATACTGTACAGATGAAACAGACGGCACATTTTAGGCATCAAACATCTGGAAGTTAACAGAAGCAAACCAAGGTGCTTGGCTCACAGACCTGGAAGTCCCAACAAAGACAATCAGAGAATCACTCATTTCATGGTTTCATGAGTTGTTGAACAGCGTTAATTACTTTTTAAGAGGATACTATTACTATAACTCAACTTGAAGGAAAGAAACTGAACAATGAACACAGGAGAGATCCAAACCCAAGAACTGTGCTATTGTTACAATTTATTTATTTTAAAAGCTACTTTTGGGAACATGACAGTAATGTCTTCTTCTAGAAGAATCTCACCCTTCTTTATATCTACATTTATATCTTCTTTATATCAAAATTCCTGCATGCAGCTCACAACGGATTTCTGGCAGGGAGCTGTTTCTGCAGTGTGTGGTTGCTCTTCCCGTCTGACATCTAACCCGCAGCAGAGGTGGAAAGCTTATAAAATAACTTGAACGTATTGTACCCAACAGCGACATGTGGCTAAGAGTCTAGTATGCTTGTGTAGGTCGTAATAAATTTATTTCAATACCAGCTAAAAACTTCTCACATGAGCTTTTCAAAGTAGTGGCACTATAAAGTAAAAAAAGAGAATTTTTCAACTGTATTGATCAACACAAGGAAGTTAAAAACATACTTTTCCTCTTTATTTCTCATTTTCCAGTTGTATTTCTGAGCTACGCAGAGAGATTTTAGTTTATCAGATCTTTACTACAGCAGCAATGTGGAAGGCTTGATGCTAAAGTACTCACATTCTGGCATCGTTGCGTGTTGCCTCGTTGGCCTCCACCTCCTCCATTTCTGTGATTAGGCGGCTGATGAACTGCTGAGGCAGGGCTAACGCCCCCTGCAGGGATAGGTGCACAGCTAACGCCTGAAGCACAGCCCCATTGTAGCCCAGAGAGCAGGAGTGGGTTAGCATGGCACCAAGATGGGCAAACTGGAGAGAAAACAAAAATAACAGAAAGGATCATATCAGTCATTAGTAATGTGTTTTAATTCACTGAGCCTGTTTTACTCAAGAGATATCTAAAAGAGGCTCATAGGAAAAATAACTATACAGACAAAACTTTTGACTGCAGTGATAAAAGTGAAATTCATATGGAATTTTAGAAAAAAAAGCCTAAAATCCAGTTTCTATTACTTGGTCAAGCGATACTTTTAACTTTTTTTAGTGCCCCATACCTGTGATGGCCAGGTGGTCATGTCACCCACCCCCCCCCCCCTCCATACATTGAGACTTCAGGTCCGACCTGCGGCTCCTTTGCCAGATGTCATTCCCCACTCTCTATCCCTGATTTCCTACTTACACTTATTATGCAGTGTGACCTAAAACTAAACTCTCCTCCCCCGCAAAAGAAATTTAAACTTTATACAGTTTTACTCTTAGGTTGAACGATATAAGAGACAATACATGCTACAGAGATGCATTTAAAAAAATAATACAGAAATGAATGGGAAACAACGCAAGAGAAGTGGATCTGAAGCCACTCTCACCTTTTTGACATCAGCCAGGTCAGGGAAAGCCAGTGGGAAGGGGGCCGCCCTCATGGCACCCCCGTTCCCAAAGGAGCCTCGACCATTAAATTGGTCCCTGGCGGGCTGGTACACATCACTGAGCTGAGGGGAGGACAGCTTCTTCAACACCTGGATCACTCCAGAACCATAACCACGACCTGGGGATGCACTGTACTCCTTGGCGAACCTAGAGTGGTGAGACATCAGGGTTTTAATCTGTGGGTTGTTTAAGTTCTAACTACACTGCATTTCATAAGCCTTTAGGAGAATATATCAGCCAAGTTACACTTAAACTGTACAAAGAAGCTCTCGGTGTCAGCCCTACCTGCGAGCCATGTCCTGCTCATCAAAGCCTGTACGAGTGAGTAGAGACTGGACCACACAGCGGGCCATAGCTGTGTCATCACTGTACTCCAGGATACCTTACACACACAGGAATATGAACATTGAATATTAACTCTTTGTAAAGCGATTGTGCACAGACTTTGAACTACTGAATATAAATTGGCACCATGAGGCCTCCACTTATATGTTGGTTATAGGAATTCAAGACCATTCGAAATAATCTGGCTCCATTTCCTTACGTAGAGTCTTTTAGTGTGCAATGTCAACAGTTCCTATTATATTGCAGTGATTTAGGGTCAGAATAAACATACTGTTTTTAACAGCTTAAAGGTTGGTAACCACCTTATCTGACCATGTGGTTTAAAACTTGTCAGGCTTTAAACCCACCCAGCAGGAAAGTAAAGTAGGTTAAATATTGGAGATTAGTATTCTGCATGTAAATCCCCTCTCACATCATCACAGTGGGCTCATCTGGTCTTTCAGTGTGTTGGTTTTATAGTCATATCTGGAGCTTTCACTGACCATTTCCTTTGGTCTCGTCATCCAGGCTGTTCAGATGCTGCAGCACGCTCTCCATGGGAACCTCCTCAGCTCCTTCAAACTCTCCACCGACACAGTCTCCGAGCACAGCCGCCACTAGCGCTCCCCTGAACCGGGACAAAGACGCCGGGGCCCCCGCTGCCACCGCTCTCACTGCCATTCATCCGCTGGGGACAAGACTTAAAACTATACCGAGAAAATACTCCGCCGCTACGTTGACTCGACCCCTCTTTCAGACAGGTAGCTATCTGGATTCAGCCCAGGTGACAACAACAACAAATGTTGACCCAACTCCTCCCCTCTTTTGCTTCCTGAAAACGTCCGGATGCCTGTTTGACCCCGATGAAAGCTCCGGTTTGCCGCACATAGAAATACACTAACATAGAATGTGTCTGTGAAGTCGGAAACGGTCAGACAGAATGCTGGCTGTGCCGATGTGTCGGATTCTATACTAAGCATGCGCCAAATACCGAAATGGGTACAATAAAGGCGCACTATATTTTTTTCTTCTGAAAAGCCATGTTGAGGTGCAGCCATACATTTGTTGAGATTGCCCTCTGCTGGTCAGGAGCTACTTACAGTCCAACACTGATGGAAATAACATATATTTCCAAAAAACGATTTTTAATTGAACTGAAATTAATTTAATAATGGTGTTAAGTGGAGAAACTATAAGGTACAAATGTGGCGAAGTTACAGAGATTGGTGTATTGTATCTTTTCACCATCAAGCTCTAATTAGGAATTACCGTATTGACTTTTTTTTTGCGCAGAATATTTTTTTTAGGAATTTACAAAAAGTATCTAAAACATATGGGAACGCCTTGTGAAAAACGCATTGTATTCCGTCTGTCTTGCCTTTTTTATCTAAAGTGTAAAGAAGCTTGTTTTGACCTTTAACCCCAGAGGTGGGTGGGTGTTTTGAACCCGCGGAGTCTGCAGCATAATTAAAACATGGCGGACTCGGAGGAATTTAGACTTAAAAGACAACAGGTAAGAAAGCATTCAAGATATATGGTTAAATCGCCAATTTACGGCGGGCTGAACAGATACGTGTATGTAGCTACACAGCACGACATGTTTTATAGTGTTAGCTTGTTGTACAGTAGAGGTGGTCATGTGTAAGCTAGCCTTAGCTAGCTAGCCCCTCATTAATGTTAGCTCGCTGCTATTTAGCACTGATGCAAAACAGCTTTTTAACATCACGTCGGCTGTACCACAAAGAAAGAAGCACGTTTAACACAACACGACGCAGGCCTTCTGATTAACTACAGAGGTATTTTAAGTCCAGCATTTTAATTCATGTTTGTAAGTTAAGCCTGTTTTCACACATTTTTATCAGGACGCGAACAATACAAAAGTCCAGATTTCCTTTTCTTAGTTTCGTCGCCTTAAGAGTCACAATGATGTTATTGTGCAAATAGTCGAGCAGCTATCAATGTGTTTTTGTTTATGTGTGTGTCTTTAGAGGTGTAAATATAGTGTCTTGAAATTTTTGCATTTAATTAGTATGTTGGGGTGCTGCATCCTTTCAACATGAGGCCTGCAATACATCAGATCATAACATCGAGCCTCTGATGATTAGAGGGGTTTTATCAGACCTATATGTTTGTTATTGATTATATCAATGGTAAATAGAGTCAATATTGCAATAAGTATTTCGGAAATGACACAATGACAGTTTCATAAAAAAACAATGGCTCCTTCTTATTCTTATTCTTCATACATTCAATGACCAAAACTGCAGGTTAGTGGTTTCGTTGCTATCGATTATTGCTCTTGGTATTGTCCCTGTTGTGTTGTAAATCCTGTTGTGTTGTAAATCTATATTTGCGTCCAGTTCTAAAACTGACAGGAAGTTAGGGGCATTTGTATTGAAAAATATTTCGAACAGGGGGCTTGCTTCCTATCAGGTAAACCTTTGGCACTGTGTTGAAAGAGAGAAGAACCATCTTTTTTATATACTTTATTAGTCCCTGTGGTTCAGTTATTTTACAGACCTGCTTCACACACACACACACACACACACACACACACACACACACACACAGGACTTTTAAACATGCATTAATGTAGAGATGTCAGAGTGCAGCCGTCCTCTGAGCTGATGGTTTGGTGCCTTGCTCAAAGGAACATTGGCAGTGCTCGAGAAGTGCTTACCAGAACAATGTATTTTGGTCCGTATCTAGACTTGAACTGGCTAGTCCCCATAAGCCACTGCCGCTCCAAAACATCACATCTTCAGCCATGTTATAAGTTTGTAATAGCTTTGAATGTAACTATCAATGTGAAAAGTAGTACGGCTGTTTTGGGTAAACTGTCTACCTAGCTCTTTTGTTGTCAGGTAGTTTTGGGAGATGGCATGAGGTGGAAGTTTTGGGCTTTGATGCGAATGAGATGAAGGAAATCTTTTTGGGGAAACTGTATTGCGTTGTATTGTTACAGTGGTATTCACAATTTAAATGATAATCGTGATTGAACTGGATGACTTAGCTCAGTGAACTTTAATCTAATATGTGTGTGTGTGTGTGTGTGTGTGTGTGTGTGTATATATACATATATATAAAGATCATCAAGGTTGTACAGCTGGTATCTGGGAGCATCTTCTTGGAATAAAGAGGACTTTAAGCTGGATCTTAAAATTCCAAACCATGCACTATGGTTGTATACCTATGTGAAGCCCCGCGTCCACCTATTTTTTTTTTTTTGACAGAAAAGAGCTGCCTGTGTGCTAAGGAGTGTGTGCATGAAGCGCTGAGGAGAAAAGCACTGCAGGTCCATCCGGTCTCCATGACAACAGGCTGTTGACAACGGCCGCTGTATGATCGACACAGCTCCGTTACTTTTATACTACTTTCATGTCTGAGGTCCTTTTTTGCCCCAGCAGACGCGTAGCAAAGAGGATGCGAGTACAAGATATGATCCATAGGACGCTGAAATACGGAGAACATCATAACATTTGAAAAGAGCGCTGGTGACGTTAACGTTGCCTTTCTGAAAAGTCGAAAGACTTTCAACTGGAGCGCTCAGAGCGGCCACACAAAAACAGCAGAGCGCTTGTTGAATAGACACTGGGCGCTGCGCTTTTCATCCAGGCGGCAGCGTTTTGCTGCAGACGCTCTCTGCCTGTTGAAAACAACTGAAAGAAAGACTCTGGCATTGAGGGAAAACACGAGGTGGACACATGACCTCGTGTTGAATGTTAAAAAATCTTTTCGGTTTAATGTTCACACATCAAGCGCACTTTATTACAGTTTTTTTTTACGATAAATCAGTCATTTGTATTCACCATCATCAACATGGAAAATACTCGAAGAAAAGCATATGATGCGGCATTTAAGTTAAGGACTATCAATCTGGCGGTTGAAGAAGGAAATCGAGCTGCTGCACGTCGTCTTGGCATAAATGAATCGATGGTGAGAAGGTGGAGATGCCAGCAAGAGGAACTGAGTCAGTGCAAAAAAAACAAAAAAGCTTTCAGAGGTAATCAAAGCAGATGGCCCGAACTTGAAGACTTTCTGGAAGACTGGATCAACACACAGAGGGCAGGCGGGCGCGGTGTTTCCACTGTGCAGATCAGACTGAAAGCTAAAGCAATCGCCACCAAGATGAAAATCGACGACTTTAGAGGTGGGCCATCGTGGTGTTTCAGATTTATGAAACGAAAAGACCTGTCCGTCAGGGCAAGGACGACTGTGTGTCAGCAGCTCCCTCCCGACTACGAGGAAAAACTTGCAAACTTCCATACATTCACTCAGACAAAAATAGCGGAGAATTCCATCGGGCCGGATGACATCATCAATATGGATGAAGTGCCGCTGACGTTTGACCTGCCTCTCACTCGGACTGTCAATAAAAAAGGTGACTCGTCCATCACTCTGAAAACAAGTGGCCACGAGAGAACGCATGCGTTTACTTGCGTTCTGAGCTGCACAGCATCGGGGGTAAAGCTTCCGCCGATGGTGATTTTTAAACGGCTGACAATGCCAAAGGAAAACTTTCCAAATGAAATTGTGGTGAAAGTAAACAAGAAAGGATGGATGATGGAGAGCCTAATGAAGGATTGGCTCAGAGAGTGCTACGCCAAGCGGCCAGGGGGATTTTTCCACAAACAAAAAGCATTGCTGGTTATGGACAGCATGAGAGCCCATATAACCGATTCAGTGAAAGCTGCCATCAAGAGAACAAACTCGATTCCAGCTGTGATTCCTGGCGGCACCACTAAGTATCTGCAGCCACTGGACATCAGTGTTAACCGGTCATTTAAAGTGGCACTGCGCTATGAGTGGGAGGCTTGGATGACAAGCGGCGAGAAATCCTTTACAAAAACAGGCCGCATGCGAAGAGCATCTTTAACTCAAGTCTGTCAGTGGATCCTAAATGCGTGGAGCCGTGTCAAAACATCCACCATCAGCAACGGGTTCCGAAAGGCTGGACTGCTGCGTGATGAGGAGGAGGGCGTGCGCTCAAGTGACAGCGACAACGAAGAGGTTGGAGTGAGCGTTGAGATCCTGAGGCTGTTTAATTGGGACACTGAATTAGAGGACTTTGAGGGTTTTAGTGTGCAGGAGGAAGATGAATAAGGTGATCAATGACTCTATATTTTTACCAGTCGTCATGGAGATAAGTCTATTAGAATGTTGTTCATGCACTGTTAAGTAAAAAAACGTAGCCTATGCAACGTAATTTATTTGTTACCGATACGTTCACATTTAAAGGTAGCCCTGTTATAGGCAGTGTTCGAAAAATAGCAATTGCAATATGTATTTGTTCATGTTACAATGCGAAAAATCCTCGTGTAGTATCTTTCTGTTTAAATATCTCATATTATAAAAACGTGTTTTTGGTTCTCTGTTCAGACATAAAAGTGAAACGAGTAACTGTCTGAACAGAGAACCAAAAACACGTTTACAGTCGTAAAAAGACATGAACTTTTTTGAGCTAATACGTATCTCATATTACAACGTGGGATACCTGCGGCTTAAAATCCAGTGCGACTTGTATAAGTACAAAATTATTATTTTTTCTAAAATTAGAGCGTGCGGCTTTTAATCAGGTGCTCTCTGTAGTCCGGAATTTACAGTAATTATTTGTCTTTTTAACCAAACTGTCTCTCTTCACAGCACGAGGAGCGTCTTTCCAGAGTGTTTGATGAAGTGATGGGGCTTGGAGACTTTGCAGACTCGTCTCGGGGCTCTGCTGACTCCTCCAGGAGCGGAGGTCAAAATGAGACGAAGGGTGGAGATGAAACTTCAGGAGCCGCTGAACACCCACAGGTTGAAGAAGGTAACAGCAACGGCAGCAGACAAGAAGAAAAAACAAAAGAGAGGACGGGAGAGGCTTCCTTTCCCGGCATATCCACCTCTTCCTCTGACCGACCCTCCTCATTTACTATGAGATCCAACGAAGAAGGAGGAGGTAGTGGAGGGGCAGCTTTTGACAATGCCCTGGATGGTCTTCCTTCATTTGAACCGGAGGATGAGGATGAAGATTGGCACTTTTCCCTCCCATTGGGCAGCTTAGAGGAAGTCAACGCAGCTAAGGCAAAACAAAAAGGAAGCCAGCCGCCCGCTGCCCCCCAGCCACGAGAGGAGGAGGAAGAGCAAGACCAAGAAGGAAGCAGTGGGTCAGCGAATACCTCCCACTCCTCCCAGGACCCCACCACTGAAAACAGCAGAGGTAAAGCTGCATACGCAGTAGAGTTAGACATCTTTCTTCAAAAAGAAAGCGTAGACACTGCCAGAGTGCAAGGCTTAATATCCACTGATATTCTATCATAGACACCAATCAATAAACGTAACCAAACTCGAGGTGAATTCGCTGGATAATATCCTGCTGCTTTCTTACATCAGCTCGCTCAAATGTTCTGCTGAAAAAAAAATACCAGGATGCTGGCAGGACAAACACGCTGCTCACTCCAAAAACATCAGGAGTTGTTCAGGAGCTTTTTGCAAAGGGTTCGGACACATTGGCTGACTGATTTAGAGGCCTCAATTTATTGGAAATACAACCAGCACATTTCATTTACACATATCAGAATCAGAGTCGGGGTTTTTTATCGCCAAAGTACATTTACATAAACAAGGAATTTGCCTTGTGTATAGGTGCAAAAAAAACAGTTAACATGCAAACTTTATAAGAGACTTTATCAAACATTATTCAGCTTGTGAACAGTTGTAAATGTTCCTCTATGACTCTGGACACTTCAGTCCTGTAGAGTAACTGCAAGCTTTGCTGAGTTAACCAACCCTAATGGAGACTTAAGTGACTATAGTGTGCAGCAAAGCTTAACGGTCCCTGGTGTAACTTTTTAATGGACACATTTGTAATTTTAGAATGTATCCAGTTTAACACGATGTAAATTGGCTTTACATGAATAAAACTCTTCTTTTTTCTTACTGTATGTGGGTTTTTGACATTTAGGCTTCTGAGGTAGACTGAACAGCAGGTAGTGTTGTAGATTATGGAATTAAGTGTGGTCGACTTTTATTGAATGTTTTTTAATTCCACCTCTCTGTTAGATGCGGGCGCCCTGAACCAGACAGAGGAGACCGAAGACAGCCAGCCAGGAGAGGTAAAGATCTCTAAAGACTGTTAAGGAACTGCATCGAAGATCAGTTTTCAGTGGATAATTCCAAATGCTCTATTGTTTCAGCCGTCAGAAGCAGCTCCAGTGGAGGACAGTAATCCCCCCACGTCCCCAGCTGTTAATATAAAAGATGAACCCATTGATGAGGGCTACGATGCTGCTCTTCTGCCCCAGAGCTCCATCAAGCAGATCAAAGAGGAGCTGGAGCAGCAGGAGGTGGGCGTCAGGACACACTTCATCAGTCGTTTTAAAGTTGTGTATACTGTGTAGGGGTGTAAGATATTCACAACAAAATAATAATTCCTTGATATTTTAGGGGATTTCTGCCTGTAATTGAGCCTGTTCTTGTTTAGTGACTTAAAACTGAGTAAAAATCACCAGATCAAGCTTGAGTAAACCAGCTACTTTGTAAAATAATCCTACAAAGACCAATACATACTATAACCTGAACATTTTAAACTCGGTTAGTGAGGGTGAATCTTCACCCTCGACCACTTGTATGGGTACCATTTGTTCGTGAATGTGTGCATGCGTGTTTTGATTGTTTTTTGGGTTTTTTTGCAAAATCAGTGACATACACAGTATTGTCTCTGCATCAATGAAGATACGCTCTCATACTCTCTGATGATATATATTTGTAATTATATTTTTATTAACAAAACAGAAAATTAGACACCTAAAATGAGTCAACTTTTGTCGTGAGGATGGGATAATTAACAACAGAACAACGTCTTTTTTGTTTTTCCTTCTCTCGTTTCAGGAGGAGCTCAGGATCAGCTCTGTTTACTCTGTGGGTGGTGGAAACACCTTTTCAACTCCTAGCAGTGAGTTCAATTATTCACACATTTTCTGAAGTGTGTGTCAGGCGCTCGTAGTCCTTCCTTACTGAAACAAAATGCCCCAGAGACTTGAGTTACTGCTGGATTAAAAGATGAAACATTTTCTCTGCATGTTTGTTATTTAAAGAGATCATGAATTTGAATTTCTTTGCCCGACCTTTTTCCTCTCCTCTACTGAAGTGCCAGCACCGGTCCAAGCCCATCCTCCGCCAACCATTTTCATTCAGAGCAGAGGTGCTGTCCTTCAAGCCATGGCTCCTCTCCCTGTCAGAGCACCAGCTCCTGTCCCAAGTTCACTTCAAGCTCTGACAACGATGCCCCCACGCCCACCTCCCCCCTCTGTTCCTGGTAGTGTTCGCTGCAGTGGCTGCTCTAAGGTACTGTTTTATCCCTGTCCTCTTAATGTTTGAGGAAGAACTCGAGACTTGTTGAAGTTCAACCCCATTACTCTAAATGTGAAAGTTTAAACTAACGCTGCATTTAACACGTTAGCAGAAATGATCATGTTGACGTAGTTTTGTTACTTCTCGTTGTTGATATGCGCCTCTGCTCTGAACACACTTGTAGGTTCTGCTGAAAGGCCAAACAGCATTCCAAAGGAAAGGCTCGACTCAGCTTTTCTGCTCCACAGTCTGTCTGACCGGCCATCTGCCTCCAGCCCCCAAAAACCGAACCTGTTTCCAATGCAACAGGTACATTTCAGTTTCCACTTCCTCTAACCTCCTTGTGTTTTTAAACGGTTGTTTCTGGGGAATAAAGAACTTAGATATCAGCAGATCAATCATGCAGTAAAAGAACAATGGTTACTCAGCTGGGGACAACAGAATATGTTTTTTATTCTAGAAAATAAAACCCTCAAAGTCTGATTACCACAGCTGGTTTAATACCGAGAGAGAGAGAGAGTTTATTCAGTTTAAAATCATCACTGATCAAACCAGGCTCATGTGTGCGGTCAAATCCAAACGTGCCATCAGTGCACTCTCTCTATTGAGTTTCCCTATGTGTGGTCAGTGATGTTATTGAGTCAGTTACTTTACATGTTGTTGGATATTCGTAGCAAAGGACGGCAAGAAGCTCACATGCTTTCACTCTCTCTCCTGGGATCATCTGATTCCTCCTAATAATGCTCAGCTAACTTAACATCTGACAGCATTCACATCCTACTGTTTTCCTTGTGTCGCCATGACAATAAGTTAATGTGGCATTTGCAGTAAATATACCAGATGCTTCACTGCACTGACCACCAGCTAATGTGAAGCGACTCCTACTTTAAACCACGCGCAGCTGATGAAAGGGACTCTGGCTGTCATTGAGATTCTGCTTCTTATTGAAGTGTTATAATGTTCCTTTACACAAAACTTATTCAGAACATGTCATTGTTTTAGACATTGAATAATGAAAATGTACTTTAACACTCTGCTGTGACTGGTAAAATAAAGTTTCATACCTTCTTCTTACTTTTTGTTTAGATAATAAACTAGAGAATTTAAAGCATCACAGATGATAAATATAAGTCAGAAGCTGTTCTGCCACTTTGTTTGCATCTCCTAACCTGCCATCACGATGTAACAACTACTACATTGATCTTATTTGCAGGGAGATAATTCAGCCCAGAGACATGATCACCATTCCAGCAGACGACAGCACCTTTATGCACTTTTGTGGCCAGTTCTGTCTGTCTGTCTTCAGACACAAGAGGAAACAAGTTGACATTGTTCCTGATAAACGGCAGGAGAGGAAGCCTGAAAAGCCGCCGGAGAAACCGGCAGAGCGGCAGCCTGACAAACCCTTTTGCAGTGTGTGCAAAGTCTCTAATAGGGTAAGTGACAGACTTTTGTGTGAACGCTTGACTAACCAAGTCAAAAATGTTTTCAGTTCTTTTTTTCCTTGTCCTTGTGACCTTCTGATCTCTGTGTTCTCTCAAGGGGATTGAACATGAGGTCACCCACCAAGGCCGCCTGCACAGACTCTGCAGCGATGCTTGTTTCGTGTCATGGCGCAAGATGCGACAGTTAGCCATGAACTGTTGTGAGGGCTGTGGACTTTACTGCAACAGCAAATCAGGCTCTTGTCAGAGCCTCACAATCGACAGATCTCAGCTGAACTTCTGTGGTCCCACCTGTATTGGCACCTACAAACAGGTATGAGTTCAGCTTGCTATCATTCAAGAAACAATAGTGCAACATTTATAAGCAAAGTATGAGAAATATGTCCAGCTGGTTTTTTTGTACATATTCATAGCTCAAACTTTATCTACCTAATATGAAGAAAAGACACCCTCAAATTTATCAGCAATTGTTGCAAAACTGATCTTCTTAAATTCTTGTTTTTTTTGTCCCCTCAGAACTGCAGAAAGAATATTGACTGTGCCCATTGTCACAAGATTTCTGTGGTGTCCTCTACAATCATGGAACGAGACCAGAAGGGCAAAGTTCAGCTTTACTGTTCGCCTGCTTGTGTGGAACGGAGTCGACCTCCTCAGCACACGCTCACCGGTAGGACAACCGCCGAGACATACCCTCACATACCAGCGTTAACTGGTTTACTGTATATACGGTATATAATCTACAGTCAGTAGCTGGGAAAGTTTGATGGTTTGTCTGTGTGGCTCCTTACATCCATCCTCAGGTTAAATGTATATTTTACTAAATGCCTGGTGCACCCTATCCAATCCAAGCACTAGAGGATATTCAGATCATACCTGGCTTTTAAAACATGGGTGGACCTAATGCAGTACGTTGACTTTTTCGCGGCTGTGGCTCAGGCATTCTTGGCCAAAGGCGTCACTGATGTCAAACATTTGGACGTCTCGCAACAAGGTGAAACAGGTCAGGTCAGTTCCCCATGTCTCAGACAGCACAACTTCTGTTACACCTCTTCCAGAGATGGTCACTCTGAAGAATCGATGTAGTGAAGAGCACGAGGCGGCACCAAGAAATCTAAAGTGTGCGTTGTGTGACATGCGATGTGTTTCTGTGCTTGAAACCTGAAAGAAACTGTTACGCAATGTTTCACATGGGCCGACAACAATTCGGCAGATTGCAGGAATTTTCTTTGCTCCATCCGTACACAATCTTTGGAGTGACCTTTTTGTTGAAGCATTGAGCAGTAGCAAAGAACTGAACTGCTCATTCTTCATTGACAAACACCGATGACCTTTGTGGTGTTGTGTTTTTACCAACTCAAGAAATATATTTGTTGCATTTCCGAAGGGTGGTAGTCGTGAAAGACGACGCACAAAATGTCTCTCTAAGTATGACGCGTGACGGGGAAAAAAGGATGAAGTGTGTGAATATTTCATATTGATGATATTCACAAACTATCAGTTGTTAATATGACTGTTTTCCTGCAGGTGCTGCATTCCCCTGCTGCCAGTGCAGGGTGTCCGCTGTTCCTCAATATCATCTGGCCATGGTGGACGGCACCATTCGTAACTTCTGCTCCTATGACTGTGTGTCTATATACAGGGTAAAGGCAAAAACATCAAAACTTCATTTATATCCAACAGAGATTGTTGGTTGATAGTTCGTCTTTTAGATTTGACTTTTTTTTTTCTTTTCTTTTTTTTTTACAGAAATCCGGGCAGACCTCTCAACCAGATCCTATCAATGGGACCTTGTCTCTCAGGGACCACTCCCATAGGGAAGTCGCCAAATGGGGGCCCTCTGTGGGAGCCAGCTCAGTCCCTCAAGAACACCCATCTTCAGTCCCCCATCCGGGCCACCATCCCAGTAATACCTCAGTGCCCCCACTTGTGTCCTCTTACCCGACCATGTCATCCCCTTCGGTCCCAGGGCAATCTCAGGCCAGAGCAACAGCCGGTCAGCTCACGAAACCAGCAGAGGGCAGTCCTGGTGGCACCTCCAAGCTGACCTGCCATCAGTGCAGCAAACAGTTTAGCATCAAGCCGCTGCTTTACAGTTACCAAGTGAGCAACCCAGCCCGCCCCATAACAGACACTCAGTATATACAGATACTATGGCTACCTACATGACAGATTTAACACTCACTGTGATGATGATACTAAAGCTCATTTCTGCCCCCAGGGTCGTATCTGTATGTTCTGCAGTAAAACGTGCTCCGAGCAGTATAAAACCGAGAAAACCATCACGACGGTATGTGAGCACTGTAAACAGGAGAAGGTGCTCTTTGACACAATCAGCTATAACCAACGGGAGGTGTCGGTCTGCAGTGACAGTGAGTTAACACAGAAAAGCCTTAACCCTGTACCTCCTCATTGACATTGTTTCCAGGTGTTTCTGTGACCGGCTCAATTTGAACCTTTGTCTATTTGTTCCCTTTTTTTTCCAATCAGCATCTCTCCAAGATTTTAGATCAGCCCACACAAAGCCCAGTGTTTTACCTGTAAGCACGAGTTTATTGAAGGTTTAGTTAGGAGACATTTTTCATATCAACATTTCCAGCCGATGACTTTCTTATTTTTCTTAAATCAAAAAATTCTCACTGCTCCAGGACTAACCGGGCCTAAACAGTTATCTCCTATACTTAATGTCGTAATACAACACATAAGACTGGTGGTGTACCCGTGCTTGTGCTCGTGCATGAACTGTACCATGCCAAAGCACACTTCTTTTAAGCGTGCCATGGCCAAGGAAGTCCACCGTACATCACAGCACTCGCACTCATCAAATGACCTGGACTTTGAGGGTGAAGCATGTTTAGGCTCGGTACAGATCGCCTAGTGAGAGGGCCCTAAGTCATTGGGAAAGTAGCAGCTGAGCTCGTACTGTGCTTTGTCCTATGTGTGTGTATATTTGTGATGCTAAAACATCTAAAACACAGAAATTCAACAGTAAAAAAACAAAAAAAACAAAGTCAAATGGTGGTCTCTTTACAAAAGAGAAAATGGAATCTTTACGTTTCAGGAGAAAGAACTGAAATAACATACCCACTGATCTGCTCAGCATGACTCTCTGATACATCTTTAAAGGAAGTTTTGTCTTTATTGTTGCCTGTGGTGGAGTGTTGTAAAGTATGGTCTAGACCTGTTCCACACAGCTGTTCAGTAAGTGTCATTAGGTAACTGTGATTTGGTGATGTATGCTCAATCACTCACTGTGTAAATGTAATGTGATGTATTTTCTCTTATGTTTAATTCATTCACTTCACCCATCCTGTGTTCCAGGCTGCAAGCTTTACTTCAAAGCAGAAATGCAATCTCGTAACAGAGACTACCCATGGCGATCCTGCACCTACTGCTGCGGCATCAGCCACAAGATGCTGCACAGCCACTACGGAGGCAGGATGGAGGAGTTCTGTAGACCCCACTGCATGTCTCAATACACTGTACTCTACTATGGGGTAGGCAAATAGATCCTCCTCTTCTGTATGCCATTAATCATACTGGTGCTTTACTGTAGGTCCTAAGTGGTTTGGTTAGTTTTTCTAAAATCGTACCCCCCTCCCTTCCTGTGTTCTCTTCTTCTCTCCAGATGGGTCGATGTGACAGTTGTAGGAAGCAGGGCTACATGAACGAGAAGCTGCAGTGTTTGGGTTCAGTCCGTAATTTCTGCAACCTGCCCTGCCTGATGCAGTACTGCTATCTGCACTTTGAGACGAGCCAACAGAGCAGCAGTAACGGTACTGAACCAACCCGAGAGAGACCAGACTGTAAGTTGTTTCACCAGCAAAATGTTCAGTACTGAGCCATTTCAATGCACACAGCTTAACACCTCAAATGACATTATCCACATTTTCAAATAGCAGAGAGGTAGATGTGACAATGTAAAATCACTGGAAAGTTATTGTCCTTCAGTAACATGTTTTTGTTGTTTAAATTGTCTTGTTAACACACTAAAAATGCAATTTAAAAACATAGATATCTCTGTAAAACACTGCAATCATGATAAACCCTTCATGGCCGCTAATCTCAGGTTATTTGCCTTATCTTGTTAAATAATTCATAAAGTGATGAACACCTGTAATAGAGCCTGTATTTACTGAACACTTCCAGCTTCCCCATCTTTCATTTTACTCAGTACATGTGCTGATGATGCCGTGGCGTGAAGTTATACAGTGGTCGAAAGTTTCCATACACTTGTAAAGAACAAATTGTCATGGCCGTCTTGAGTTTCCAATTATTTCTTCAACTCTTATTTTTCTGTGATAGAGTGACTGGAACACATACGTCTTTGTCACAGAAAACATCCATGAAGTTTGCTTTGTTTATGAATTTATTATGGGTCAACTGTATATAGAGTTTGGAGGTGGAGACAACCAACAGGGGGGAATTCATGGGGTCATTTTTTAACAGTGTACATGTTACTGCTGCAGATCAAATGTGAACATTCACCTGTACAGCCTATACAGTTTCCACTTTCTGCTCAGTAATATTCCTGAGTAGGATTTTTTTTTTTACATTAAACGTTGGCCCCACCATGAGTTACCCCAGTATGCCTCGCATTACTTTATCATAGCAGAGGAGCTCAGTTTAAAGCCTAACACTTGTTCAACATTTAATCAAATCATAGTGAAGTTTAGGTTTTATACACTGAAGTGATTCAGGACAACAGCAGGTGTTAAAAGCTCCTTTATATAATCTTTATTAATAACTGGTGCAGTGTAAACAATTGTTTTGTCAAGTTTGAAAAAGAGCTAATGCTCAGTGAATCAAAATATGTTTTTAATGAAATGTGTTGACACCATTTTTAATAGTTTCATAAACTTGATTAATGATTTCTTGTATGATTGGTTTTTTTTATAAAAACATTTCAGACCCAGTTTTAGAGACTAGGGATATGAAACAAAAATAAATAATCCAAAGAAACATCTGTAAATAAAAATGCTTATGTAGAGTCTGACCATAAACTGTCATAAACTCAGCTGATCAGCGTCATGAAGGATGTTTTTAGTTTCATCATTTGATTGTCAGCGACCCGTCATTTATTATCAGAATTTGATTCATATGTTACTGAATCCTGATTTAATGTCCAGAGCTAAAGAACATAATCCGCCTCATTCAAATCAGGAGCATCACTCCAGTTGTTTTCAGTAGCGTAGAACTGTAAAACAGCAGCAGGGACAGAAAAAGGAGATTGCTTGAATCTCTGTTTAATCATAATGATTCAGTAGAAAGGTGTACCGATAACGTGGAAACATTCAATTTAAAATGCTGAGCCATACTAAGTATGGAGAACAATGCTTCCTTCATACCTGTGTGATCTGTGGTCTCACAAAGACGATCAGAACTCTAAAATGTCACGTCGACAATACTTACAATACTACTGTGTATGTTTCTCTCTTCTCCCAGCTCCAACCCAGCCTCAGCACTCCTCAAAGACTAATCCTGTTATAGCTGGTGTTGTGTCACTGGCCAACGGCTCTGCCACTCAGCCCAGTGTGACGGCAGATACTACTCTTACTGGTTAGTCTACATACACATACCTGTTTAAACACCCTCAAAATGCTGAGTTATCAGTCCTGGTCTAAGTTAACAGAAGTCCACATAATGTTGCCAATGTTGTCTCTCTCTTACTGTCCTGGTTTGAAATGAATTAAATACATTTATAGGATGTTGAGTGCATTTAAAAGAAATAATTCTGTGATATCTTTTCCTCATTTGGGTTTTAACACAATGTGTGATCTTTGTTTTCCTCTTTAGGGGCTCTTCCAACCTCCAATGTTGAGAGCAAGAATCTAGACCATGTATGTACTCTGTGTGTGTTTGTTGATTTTTGTTAGACCTAGTATGCACCTGTAAAACATGGACTATAAATACAAGTTTAACTTAAGAATAGCACCAAATTCAGTACCAAATTCAGTATCTTTCTGGATGTGTTCTCAGGAAAAACAGACGGCGTATAAATAATCTGATATGACATCATCGTTATTTTGACTTCCACTGTTTTATTTGTGACGCTCATGTCCAGGCCAGTACTCAGACTGATGCCATGCGAGTGCCTGTGGCCCGTCGACGCCAGATGAAGAACAAGTCTGTGATGTGTCGGCCGTTCACACTGGACCAAGAGAGCATGTGCCAGCTGCCGACAGCGTCCTCTGAATCATCAGGTAACTAACAAAAGATTATAGGTGTTTTTTACCATCACTCACTCAGGACAAAAAAACGTCTACCGAGCAGGATCCAGATGTCGGGTAGTGACTCCGTTAGCTTACACTGTGTTTACCTTCTGCAGGTTCTTTATGCAGACATCTTACACATGTTGTTCTCCTCCACCATGACTTATTGGGGGATTTCTTTTCTATTTGCAAACACTCTTTGATGCTGCAGAATCTTCTGTCCTGCTGGCTGTTGAAGACATTTCTTCAAGATATGTCTTCATGCTTTCTGGTCAGACCAAACAGCTGGTGGGAGCAGAGTAAAGAGGTTAAACTGTCACACTTTCTGCATAGTGCTTTGTAGAATATAAAATCCACACAAGGCGCACAGTGACGTATACTGGGATACGATTGACCTTCGTTGCTGCCAAGACAAAGAGTGCTGCTGTAAAAACAAAATGACAAATTGCAGTTATAACCAAAGCAAACATTAACAGTTGTGTTTCGTAGCTCTGTTAGAAGTAGCTCTTCTTCGTCTTCAGGCCATGGCCGGTGTTGCCTTTTGTAGGGTGTTTATTGTCACAGCCCTATTCACCATCTAATTCATTTTCTTTGGCTTACTTATTGATTCATTGTTCACAACCAGCTGTTTCAATAATTACACCAGCTATGCTGGATAGCTCGACGCAACCTGACCAGCCGTCTGCTGAAACTTCCACATCGCCAGCGCCATCACCATCACCATCACCAAAACCTCAGGGGGAAACTCAGCCTTGTAACGGCTTGCCGGCACGCCTTACTGGACGCCATTTCCTGGGCAAGAGAGAGACTGACTCAGACTGCAAGGTCTGCTCACAGCACAAGAGGAAGAGGGTTGAGGAAGAGGAGCAGGGGAGGAAGAAGCAGAAGATGGAGGAGGACGAGGAGTCAGAGAGGAAAACGGAGGACGCGGCAGGGGAGGCAAAGGGAGTGAACTTGCATGATGACAGTGATGGGGAGAGAAAGGAGGCGGAGCCGTGTGAAATGAAGAGCTGCGAGACATTGAAGAGACAGACTTCATATTACTGTAAGACATGTTCAGGGGAGCCCAGCCTCTGTCCTGTGCCATGTTTTGAACTCTTCCACACCAGACTGATCTACAAAACAGCTCCTGAACTGGAAGCATAAGGTGAGCCCTCAAAACACAAAAGAGTCAATAAGTGAGACTCAACTTCATAACAGCATTCAAATAAAAATGTTTCACCACAGCTGTATCCATCTTCCTTCATAGCATGTTTAGTAGAATAATAACTGCTGCCATTAATTTGCTTTTCCGCATAAATTCAACTTCTTAAAAGGGTCGAGTTTGTCACCCTGAGTTTTTCTTTCCACAGCTTCCTGACCTGCTGAATCCAGAAGTTTGTCTTCTGCCGCAGACCTGGACAACCACAGAGCCACCTTTCAGACCTACTCTACTTCAGTGACCTTTAACCCCCAACATGTGGTCTTCTTTTTAACTTGAATAAGCCAACATGATATTGTTCGTCACAGCATAGGTAGAATGACAATACATTTACAAAGGTTACATGGATGTGTTTGCAAAGAGAGCACAGTGCACTTAAAGGAGTGTTTTGATCATTTTTTCCAAGGAGCTGCTAAAGAGAGCCGTATTTAAGGTTGGGGCTTTTTAAAGAAAACTACTATTTGTGTTTCTGCCCTAAAGTATCCATGTATTAATCACAGTAAATCAGATTTTCTCCACGTTAGCCCAGTGAAACGAAAACATGTTGATTTATTATTTTAGAATAAAATGAGAACAACAAAATGATTCTGTTGGGTTCAGGAAACAAGTTGAAGGGATTAAGTTATTCTATTAAATATCCCCACCACGTAATGATGCAAAAACATACAGTACAGGTAGACTTCTTTTATTTAATGGGCTTTAGGAGTGGGTGCAGTGGTTAGCTCTGTTGCCTCACAGCGAGAAGGTTCATGGAACAGGAGCCTCTTTGTGTGGCGTTTACATGTTCTCCCTGTGCATGCGGGGGGTTTTCCCTGGGTACTCCGGCTTCCTCCCACAGTCCAAAGACATGCTCGTTAGGTTTATTGGTGACTCTGAAATTGCCCGTAGGTGTGAGTATGGATGGTCTGTCTCTATATGTCTGAGCTGTGATTCACTATTGAACAGCTCCAGCCTCTCTGACCCCAAACAAGAAAAGATGTAAAGATAAAAGATGGATAGATATTTTCCAGTATTCAAGGGCTGACATTTGATTTACCGCCCCTGCAGATGGTCATGTGATTTTCCCAGAAGGCCCTCAGTGCTCTGTGCCCCCCCCCCCTTGTGAATTACCATGCTCTTAGGGAGTCACATTTATGATCCACGCTGCACAACAGATTCACATTATCTGTATTCTCTACCCATTAAAGACTTTTTTTCTAATTTAAAGGAGTCTGGTCTGTAACAGATGGACGAGTCAAGGTTGAGATAACTTCCTTAAGTGCTTCGCTGACCTGCACATTCGTGCTGTAATGTGTCCGTAAATACCTCATCAATGGATCTGTCTCGGTACATTCAAACTTCATTAAAGCTGAACTCAGTCGTGGTGTATTGTTCAAATATTACCTTGCATTCACTTGATTTATTTTTTTGTTCTGTAACTGTGCCAAATTCTTTTCACGTCTGTTGTTCTACTATAAGGCACACAGTCGTGCTTACACTACTTGTATCACTTAAGTGTTAAACAGGCTGAAGTTGCAGTTTGAGTTGCTCGAGCAGCGCCTGCCGTACAGTGTTTAACCTGTTTCTCACCGTCATCAGGGTTACTTGAGCAAACCTGCATGCACAGATAAAGGCCATTGGAAAAATGTTACACATACTTTTATTTTATTGTTGGTACAATGAGGTCCTACCACAAAACAAGTTTAAAAGGTTTATAAACTACTGATGCATACAAGCTGTTTACCCATTTTTACTTAAATCTAAGTGACGAGCTAGACATGCAGCTAAATCCAGGCTGCTGTGACGTCCATATGCTTTCTATTTTGAATGAAATACCCAAGTATAATAGTCCTGTTATTTGACATATTGTTTTATTTGAACCCCTTGTTTGACACTAGCACACATCAGTACGATTTTTTTCTTCTAGATTCTAGATTAGACACATCCCTGTCCTGCTTCTCTTTGAGATGTGATTGGTTAAATAAATGCGGCGATGGATCTGTTGTTCAGAGCATGGTTGAAAGGAGGTGCGACTCAGGTCCGTCAGAGATCTCCCTTTGAAGGGCAGTAAGACAAGTTGGAGGTCTCCTTTGGGTTTGCTCTCACTGCCATAAATAAAAGTTTCACTTTCTCAATAAAATCCCCCCCCCCCCCCCCCCCCCCAAAAAAAAAATCGTATCGTTTCCAGCGAGTTGCTCGCGACCTGGTGGCTTGAGATACACCCGTCAGGTTAAACTCTACAAAACACTTGAGTGTTGTAGCATCATGTTGAAGATGACACTGTTTGTTTGAATGTTGAATGATGAACTGACTTGTACTGTTAAGCTTTTAACATCTTTTTAGTTGTTTTTTTATGAATGTTTGATGTAAAACATTAAGAGTGAAATACTATAACGTACCTCACAACTGAACCAAGGTTGTCTTCAGTTCATCCATCTACAGTCAGATAAGCAGATTCCAGCTGTGTTGAATCTTTAATGTTTACTTTTTACCTTTAGACTTTTTTTTGTTTCAACTGTATCAGCAAATGTTTCTACGTTTCCCTTATAAGGACCACACTGACATGGACCACATTTTGAAGTCATTTAATTTTTTTCTACGTTTGTTTTAAAAGTGATGCTCTGTGTTTCCATCAAAGAAGAACAAAAAGACAATAAATGTCATTTGACAGCAACATTTTGTTTTTTCTCAATTTTCTTACACAATGGTTACCTCCGTGTGAGCATAAATGAGCACTGAATTCAAAGTGATGCTTGAAATGTATAAAGGATTTGCACCCTCTGATGTATTAAAGGTACTCTGAAGAAATAGTAAAGCACCAACAGTCCACTATCTCAGAGCAGGCAGTAATAGAGCGCAATGGATGGACTAGAAAATGGGTCAAACAATTTCTTATTAAAAACCTGATTAAAGAGAGAAATGTAACATGAATGGAAAATCATTCCACTGATGTCTAAATTAGAAAAGCAGCAAAGCTCATTTCTCCGAGACTGAGATCAGTTAAGTCACAAGTAAAGGTAGACTCTCCTGGCTGTCTCTGGACACAAAAATCAAAAGCCCAGTGCAAAGAGTGGACATGCAGTATAAAACTCTAAGTTAAGTACAACACCAGTAAAGTAAATAAAAAAACAAAAAAAGGATAACGCTCCTTAATTACATAGGACACCTAAAGAGAGAGAATATGCTGGGGGGAGAGAGTGTGGGATGACATGCAGCAAAGGTCAAAGATAAAGCTTGTTTTTCAAGCTCAGCACCTTCAAACCCCTGGACCCTGTATGACACGCATTCTACTTTTTCACAGGCCAAACATCTTATTTATCATTACTCATTACATCTTGTTTAAAAGAAGGAATAATACACCTTCACAAACAGAAGGGAGATGCATCGTTTGTTGAAATAAAAATGCTCCGCTAGAAAAAAAAAAAAACATCCCCCTTTACACCTGACTGAGGATGTCATGTCGCGGGATACGTAAACATTAGATCAGGTGTTTTAAATCTATTCATGTCTGAAACTCTGTGGAAACATTAACAATATTTTAGTGAAACTAGATGTTTGAAGACATTTTTTTTCATTTTTAAGACAATACTGGATATGAATGCATGAAAATGAATTTAGCAATTATATAGATAAATCATATTTGTAAAAAATTCTCTTTAACTTTGTCCGCTGCTCTACTTGGACTCCTGTATTGTACGTCCTCCCCCCTCATTTATTTCCTACTGAGTGGCTGATTGCCCCGGTCATGTGGCAACCAGCTGTATGTTTTTTGCTCAAGTTGTCCTTTACTTATGATCTGAAACTACGAGGTGCAATTTGAAAACTTTTACAGATTTCATTTTAACCCCAGAAGTTTTTCTGTATTTTATCCTGCCCGTGAAATTCAGATTTACCAAAAACATTGTACTAATTAAGTCAAATAAAGTAAAAGCAAAACTTGTTTTTAGTTTAGTTTGTAAATCTTTTTGATTTATATGTTTTAGAGGGAAACATTTGATCGATTGAGTTTGTTGTGGGAAAGATTTATCTATTTTTAAGCATGATGCCCAGCCTTAATAAAAATACATAACATACATTTACAGTGCATGTCGTGTATATATAAATCCACTCAAATAATCTTTGTAATAAGATGATTTTTGGGGGGGTCTTTAGTTGTTAAAGTGCTCCACAAATAAAAGTTTTTTAAGAAATATGGTGATAGGAGTTATTTTTATTTTAAGTAAGCTCTCAAATTAAAGGACACTTGTGATGTGTATGCACAAAAAAATATTCCAAACAGAATCGTGCTGATGAAAGATAATAGACTGGGACTGAAACACTTTGAGGAACCTTAAAAGAAATGAATACGTTTATTGATTGTGGAATGGTAAAACTCCTTTCTTATCTTTCACTTTTTTCTTTTTAGCTATCAGGAAATCATCTGCTAATAAATACTGATGAATTATAAAAGTTCATAATTGTATTCCTGTCTCACTGTAACAATTTCTATTTATTTGAATGTTTCCCATCACTCTGTCTTTCTCTTTGTGTACTGATGCTTTCTTTATTTTCTCCCTCCAGCTCCGCCTCTTCCCTCCGTCAGCTCCTCAGCAGGAGAGGAGAAGGTGAAGGTCATAATGGTTCCAGTCCCAGTTCCAATCTACATCCCAGTGCCTATGAACATGTACTCCCAGCACACACCGGTCCCCATGGCTATGCCCATGCCTGTACGTCCCATTACATTGCAAAATCTACAGATTCAGAACCATGAATGCCCTTTTTATGAAGTCATTGCTATGGGAAGTAAAATGTGAATTATTTTCTTTGATTGTTTGAACAGATTCCAGTACCCATGTTTATGCCACAGATCAAGGAAATGAAGGATGCAGCTGTTCAGTACGAGTCTTTGACTGTCAATGAAAAAAAACAAAAAGATATACCTGTACACATTTCAGGTAAGGGCTTAGATAAATCATACTCATAATGAAGTTATTATCTTCATATAGACTGTATATATAAAATGTTTTAATCATTACTGCACCAAATTCCTTGACATGTAATTTCCTTTCACAGACCCGGGTAGTTCATTTAGCGGGGACATAAAGTCAGAGGTGATCCCTCCCACACTCCATGATGATGAGGAGACCCACAAAGCAGTGCAAGCCGAGCTGAGCACAGAGTCAACGGATCCCAAACTGAACATCCAGCCAGAGGAGAGCACAGCGGCAAGTCAGGCACCGACCACCAGCGCCGAGGATCAACCTCCCTCCTCGCCACTGATGGACCTAGAGATTGATTTCCCCTCTGGTGAGACACAATTTTCCTTCAAATGAAAAGCATATTGAATTAATTAAGCTCCTGTTAGAGGTTTTTTGTTGTTTATGAAACACACTGAAATGAATATTGATGGGTCTGAATGACCCACAAAAGCAAACATAGGCACAGATCACACAGTTCACAGGTTGTCAGGTGAAGTGATTGGCTGATTAAACTTCTAATACAGCATTTTTTTTTTTACATTTTCCACTGCAACTTTTCTGCGTGAGTGATACAGATGACCATTAAAACAAATTAAACAAATTAAAACAAATCAGGCTGGGGCAGTGGAGGTCTAGTGATTAGAGTGCAAGCCCCATGTACTGATGCTGTAGTGCTCCAAGTGGGCAGCTAAAGATGATTATCGATTAGAGATAGAAAACGTGCTAAAAGCAGCTCTCATATATATTGTTTATTTTGGCCCTTGTTTTGCAGAAATGGATCCGAAGCCGCCTGCTCAACGGAGAGGAGTTAAGAGAGCCAGAGAAGCTTCATTAGCCCGGAAACAGGTATAACTCCCCTAACAAAGCAGTCTGTTTTTTGGCAAACAGATTTATTAAATTAGCCTCCAATTTCAAACAATGGCTTCTGCTTTGCAATCATTTCTATTATGATGTGTTCAGGGGCTGTGGGAATCTGTGGAGGCTCACAGGGGAACTGTTCCATTTTAAAAGACAAGTGTCAACGAGTGTTATGACATTCATGTATTCATTCATACGTAGAATAAAAAGGTGTTATGTCTGAGTGTGTGTGTGCTGCTGTTACGATCTACATGCCCCTGCTCTGACTGAATTTCTTTCCATAAAGGGTCGGAGGCGATTGGTAGCAATGGTGACTCCAGCCACCCTCAAACTAAACCACGTCTATGGCGTGAAAGCCTGGAGAAGCTGGGTCCAACAAAGAAACAAACAACAGGCAGAATGTGAGCCTCAGTTCTCGTTCCTTCTCCAGTTTTGATTTGATTGTCTCTCATCTGAATGCTTCAGTTGTGGCCTGACTGATTGTCCTCTGCTCGCAGCCAAACTCGTAGATATAAAAGAGGACATCTTGCAGTGTGACTCTGCTGAGCTGAGTTTCGCACTGTCTCACTTCATCAAAGAAGTGAGGCGGCCAAATGGAGAGAGGTACAGCCCAGACAGCATCTTCTACCTCTGTCTGGGGATACAACAGGTACTCACACACACACACACACACACACACACACATTTTGTCATTGGTATTCGTTGTATTCTTTTGGTGTATCAATTAATTGATGTCTCTCTATATTTTGCACAGTATCTGTTCATGAAAGGACGAATAGAGAACATCTTCACTGACGGCCTGTACAGTCAGTTTGCTGCTGAGATCAGTGGGATGCTGCAACTCTGGAGACCTAAACTCCTGCCTGATGGTATTCATTCATGTTCTGGATTCAGACTGTGGTCAGAGAGTTATAACCCAAAAGTGCAGCTCCTGCCAGCTTCATAAAGCACTTTAATAATTTGGTATTTATGTATATTTCATTGTTTTTATCTGTGGTTGGCAGCAAGAGGCTTTTGGTGGGGGTAGTTGAAGAAAATGATTCTTTTAGTTTGAAGGAGTTTTATTTCCCTGCGCAGCGAAGCGAGTTGGCCAGAGGGAAACCTCTCTGACTTTTATTATCAGCGCTACAGGAAGCCAAACAAAAGGCTTACACTGATTTGACTGATTTCCGCAACTTACTTCAAGGTTCAAATGAGCATCTCAAGGTCTGTACAGTTTCCGACATGAAATTAAAAGAGTCTCATAGGTAGATGTTAATAAAGGCTGTAAAGAAAGATAACCTCTGGGTCACAGTGTGATTCACATGTTCTGTCTGTTTAGATACATCAAGTCAAAAGACAATGAAGCCATAGTTTTAACATGTTGAAGAATAATGAGGGGGATTTCCCTCAGGCCTTTGAACGTTGATAGAATAGCTTTTTTAAATGAACACTAGTGTTGCACTGTTAATGCTTGTAGTGAGGCAACACTTTCCTGTCACTTTCACCATCTCAGCCTTTACAGCGTTTCTCTGCTGCCCCCATGTGGCCAACCTGTTGTTTTCACACAACTTTGTTTGGACTATTTTTTAAGAGTTATTTTCAAACTTGTCTTTGTTGGGAAAGAACAATAAACTTCAATTACATAATCATATCCCTACCTTCCAATCATCCACGTGTCCAAACTAAAAGAGTGTCTTCTTTGCTTGTCTTTCTCCTCTTCCTCTCAAAGGTCGTATTTATCCTTCCCGTGTTGCTGAGTCTTACCTCTGGGAGTGTAAGCAGCTGGGAGCCTACTCCCCCATGGTGCTGCTCAACACGCTGCTTTTCTTCTGTGCCAAGAACTTCCGCTTCAACACACTGGCACAGCACCAAAGCCTCACCTTCACCAACTTCTTCCGATGCTCCGGAGCTTACAACAAAGCGGGCACAGTCCACTTCCTCCGACACCAGAGAAGCAGCACTGCCACGCCCCCCCGAGAGGAAAAAGGTGTGTCCGTCTCTTAAAGTTGAAATAAAAGTTATTTTTGTGTAAATGTCCTAAATAAGAATGAAAGGTAATTCAGAAACGTTTAACATTCTATCCAAAGAAAGTCTTTCACAAGGATAAGGATAAACTCTATTGATTCATCTTTTCTGTCATTAGTCAAGAATTAGGAAAAATAACTTGAGCTGGTTTTAGACCTGCCAATACGTCTTTGGAGGGACATATTTCTGTTATTGGCAGCTCGGCTTACCTGTTGAAGGTCGATTACACTGACACACTGTTTAATCTAATAATTATGTCAGCATGAAGGGAGACAAGTGTGCACAAGCCTTTCTCACTTTAACATTTACAAGTCACAAAACGAAGGAGGCTCATTTAAAACGTTTACATAGACCCCGTCTCATCGTCTCACTCCATTAAAGATTCATACATATTTCCAAAGAGATTTTCTCTGATTTTTTTTTAAATATTCAATCTTTATGTATTAATGCTTTATGCCAGTGTTTTATTCAACTTTTTACAGTGAGTACCACCACAGAAAATATGTGGCTCTCCATGTGCTACGATTATGGCCAACATTAAATTACAGTAGAGGAGGGCTAGTTAACTACAGTTTACACAGGAGGCCATTTTATTCCTGATACGTATATTAATTATTATTGACTGCACACTGCGCTCTGGGGCCTGGGTTCATTCTATGTGTCCCTCCAAAATAAATCCACACTTGATGTAACCTCGGTCACATTTTGGTTACGTCTGTTGCTAGCGGTGCTGAAGCTGGTACTGCTAACATGCACTTGTTCAGTTCAGTTTTGCTTGTCATTCATTGTTTCCACTACTTTTATTAAAACAATAAACAATCTGAGACTCCCAAAGTACCACAAAGAAGCATCCTGCGTACCACCAGTGGCACTCATACCACAGTTTGAGAACGTGCCTGATTAACAAATAGATCTGTAAACAAAATCCAGAGTTTTTATTTCCACTATATACTTTACTAAGACATGTATTCCTTTATTACATGAAGATGTTTCTGAACACATTTCCAAACTCTTACCCTCATTGAAGTTGACTTCAGAAAAACACAACTGAGGACCTTTGGATCCTTTATCTTCCTCCTTAAAAAAAAATCCTAAACAGGTATTCATTATAACTGTGGTTCTCAGCTGGTCTCACCGAACACCTCTTCAATTACAAATAGCAACCTACATTTCAGCACCTGTTCAATCATTAAAATGTATGAAGCTAAAATGTTTGCAGTTCGAAGAGAAGTCAGAAAACATCACAGAATGTCAAAATAAGAAAAACACGACAGACTCACAGTCGTCCTTAAAAGAAGTCAGCAGGTTTGTCTTCACAGCAAACAGCACACTGAGGTCTTTGTTCCCTTTTGTCCCTGATGTGAAAAAAAAAACATGTTTTCACATTTTCATATCGACATGCTCACTGGCTGCGTAAAAACAAACCAAACTTTATACTTCCTCTTCTTCTGTTATTGAGTACAAATGCCATTACCTTCACCTACCAAGTGTGATCCTGTTACACATGTTCTTTAAAATAAAAGTAACTTCTTGTTTCCCTGACACACATTTGTCAACCGCTCCTTTCTCACTTGTCATTTCTCCTCTTACTCTCCCTGATTTCTGATTCTGTCCATTATCTCAACAATAAAGGCATAAATTGCCCTAAAATACAAATTTGAAAAGAAATATATATATTTAATATTCATCCACCAGCCTTTTCTTTCTCTTTAAACCTCAGCCATAAATTGACCCCTTTCACTGTCTGTAAATGAAGAGCGAGTTTTGGTCCTCTTGTTTCATTTAGAGCGATTGAGAAAAAGGAAAGGGGAGGAGGGAGAGGGAGACCTGTTGATGCTTGAAAGTGCCCCCAACCCTCTGCGCTGTCCTGTCCGGATCTACGAGTTCTACCTCTCGAGATGGTGAGACAAGAGAGAGGCGCAAACCCTCAGTGTTGACAGGTCACAATATGAGGCACAATATTTTTTCACAAAGAGAAACACCAAGAGAAATGCTTCACCTGCTTCGCCCTTCTCCCTTTTTTACAGCCCAGAGTCGGTGAAGAAGAGAGCTGACGTGTTTTACCTCCAGCCTGAACAGAACGTGCACACAAACAGGTCAGAGTCAGTCAGACACTGGGGTGTCCAATTTGTGTAGTTATTCATTTACTGACAGTATTTCAGGCTTAACGGATCCTTTTCACAGACATTTTCCCTTATTTGATGCTCAAATGCTACAAAGGTATGGATTGTGGATTGTTAGTATCTTAAAGCACATGGAACTGTACTTGCTAATCCATTACCAACACCTCATTAAGGTTCATATTTCGATGTAAAAATACAGTTTGATGATTTCACTTGATGGTAATAGGATACATTTTTGCTGTCAGTTAGTTTAGGAACTTGCCCCTTTTCTACTCTCAAGTTTAATGGAGGCTGTACGGTGGTGGAGTAGTTAGAGTTATTTCCTCACAGCGAGGAGGTTCTTGGTTTGAATCCGTGTTGGACAGGGTCTGTTCTGTGTTCTCCCAGTGCATGCGTGGGTTCTCTCTGGTTGCTCCAGCTTCCACCCCCAAAGGCATGCTGGTTAGATTAACTGGCGACTTCAAATTGGCCGTAAGTGTGGCTGATTGTCTGTCTCTATATCTCAGCCCTGTGATTGACTGGTGAACAGTCCAGGGTGTGCCTCGCCTCTCACTCAATAGCCCTTTCACAGATGCACTCTGGAAAATAACTAGATCATTTCTGGAGGACTGCTGACTTGGCTGTTCACACATGCTCCTCACAACTGGAGACTATCCCTGCCCAAATGTAATGCAGCAGTTTAATTCTGTGCACGGATATCGTAGTGTTCGCACACAGACACTCTGCGCACCGTGCAGCATTAACAGTAAACAAACGTCACTCCCACTCCTATTGGCTCAAATGGAATTCTCTGGAGGATGTTTTTGCGGCCACTCGGACTTGATGCAGAAAAAATACGAGGGGTCTGGCAGGAGAAACTTCAGGTGAGGTCCGAGCGAAAAATGTGCGTTCACATATACAGTACGGCTCCACCGGGAAATATCCCGAGTATTCCAGAGACTTCTGCAAGTGTGAAAGCCCAATATGACAGCGGAGATCGGCTCCAGCCCCCCTCAACACAAACTGGGAAAGGCTGTTGGACAAAGGATGGCAGGACGGATGGTTTAATGGAAAGCTTAGGTCACCTCCCTTGTTGGTAAGCTAGTCTGTTGACCTGTGGTTGCTAACGGTAATATGAGCTGGATATGTACACCTTTGAGTAACAGAATTTAAGATGTGTACCTCCTGTGCTATTGGTGGACAGCAACATGC